>NW_027467987.1:0-195018 GCF_965363235.1 Mytilus galloprovincialis | reverse complement strand
TAAACCACAGGCTCATATAAATTTGACTTTTGAATAATTGTGCTACCTCTGATTACTCAAATGAGTCCTTTTTTGCTTTTGATATTTGATATATTATATATTAAGCATTTAAGAAGTATTTTTTTTGCAACATTTTAATTTTTAAACTCCCAAATGTTGATAGTTGAAATTTTCCAATTTAACGTCTAAATTTAACACGCAAATTAAATTTAAAATTTAACATATTGTATGTAATATATATCCTATTGTCATGAAAATTGTAAGCAGTCTCATAAGTAACTAAGCTTTGTTCATAACTAGTTTTATAAAGATTGGTCAATTTTTTCTTTTTTAAGAGGTGAAATCAGTAAATATAGAATCTGTACTTTGGCAACTTCCCTGAATGATTTGACGGTGTCAATTTGTCAAATAGAAAGAAACTAAAGGATTTAAACTTTCACTTATTAGAAATTCTGCACAAATTACCAATTTTGAAATTATATGGTCAAAATAAGCATTACAGACCTTTTTTTCAATTTTGATGACTAAGTGGCATTCTGACTTTCTATCTGACAGGTTTTCATGTGGACATATTACTGTTTCTATGTGTTAATCCAGTTGTTTGACTCTTATGTAAACCAATTTTGATATCAAGACGCCAATATTGACCATACTTACCCTGGATCTTTTCACCCTAAGGACAAAACTGAGCATATTTTTGGTCTATACAATGTGTCATTTTCATCGTAAAGGCCTTGGCTAACTTTAACATGTGTTTTTCAATATAAATAGGTGCTTCATTAAGCGGATAACACGATAAACCGTCATAAAAGCCTGTAAAACCAAAATAAAGGCAACTACCCATAAGAGTGAAAATCTTCCCCCAGCACCGCCTAGGCATTCCATTGGGCTATATTCTAGCTCAAACTAATGCTTAGGGTGTCTACTTCATGCCTGCATCTTTATATATACTAAAATATGTGGCCGTAGGCCAACAAAATCTTAAATCGACCCTTACCCCCAAATTCGATAGCCTGACGCCATTATTGATCATACTTACCCTGGATCTTTTCACCCTAGGGACGAAACAGAGCATATTATTGGAATATACAAGGTGTCATTTTCATCGTAAAGGCCTTGACTAACTTTAACATGTGTTTTTCAATAAAAATAGGTGCTTCGTTAAGCGGAAAACACGATAAACCATAAAAAAACCCTAGAAAACCAAAAGAAAGGCAACTACACATAAGAATTCAAATCTTCCCCCAGCACCGCCCAGGCATGCCATTGGGGTATTTTCTAGCTCAAACTAATGCTTAGGGTGTCTACTACATGCCTGAATCTTTATTTATACTAAAATGTGTGGACGTAGGCCAACAAAATGTTTATTCGACCCTTACCCCCAATTTGGATAGCCTGGCGCAATTATTGACCATACCAACCCCGGATCTTTTCACCCTAGGGACCAAACTGAACATATTATTGGTCTATACAAGGTGTTATTTTCATCGTAAAGGCCTTGGCTAACTTTAACATGTGTTTTTCAATAAAAATAGGTGCATCATTAAGCGGAAAACACGATAAACCATCAAAAAAGCCTAGAAAACCGAAAGAAAGGCAACTACACATAAGAATTCAAATCTTCCCCCAGCACCGCCCAGGCATGCCATTGGGGTATATTCTAGCTCAAACTAATATTTAGGGTGTCTACTACATGCCTGAGTCTTTATTTTTACTAAAATATGTGGACGTAGGCCAACAAAATGTTTATTCGACCCTTACCCCCAATTTGGATAGCCTGACGCCATTATTGACCATACCAACCCCGGATCTTTTCACCCTAGGGACCAAACTGATCATATTATTGGTCTGTACAAGATGTCATTTTCATCGTAAAGGCCTTCGCCAACTCTAAGATGTGTTTCCAACATAAATAGCTGCTTCATTTAGCGGAAAACACATTAAACCATCATAAAAGCCTGGAAAACCAACATAAAGGCAACTACCCATAGAGTAAAAACTTTCCCCTAGCACCGCCCAGGCATGCCATTTGGGATTATTTTAGCGTAAAACTAAGGTTTAGGGTGTCCACTACATGCCTGAATCTGTATTTATACGAAAATATGTGAACGTAAGCCAACAAAATGTTTATTCGACCCTTACCCCCAATTTGAATAGCCTGACACCAATATTGACCATACGAAACCTGGATTTTTTCACCCTAGGGACCAAACTGAGAATATAATTGGTCTATACAAGGTGTCATTTTCATCGTAAAGGCCTTGGCTGATTTTAACATGTGTTTTTCAATATAAATAGGTGCTTCATTTAGCGGAAAACACGATAAACCATCAAAAAAAGCCTAGAAAACCAAAAGAAAGGCAACTACACATAAGAATTCAAATCTTCCCCCAGCACCGCCCAGGCATGCCATTGGGGTATTTTCTAGCTCAAACTAATGCTTAGGGTGTCTACTACATGCCTGAATCTTTATTTATACTAAAATGTGTGGACGTAGGCCAACAAAATGTTTATTCGACCCTTACCCCCAATTTGGATAGCCTGGCGCAATTATTGACCATACCAACCCCGGATCTTTTCACCCTAGGGACCAAACTGAACATATTATTGGTCTATACAAGGTGTTATTTTCATCGTAAAGGCCTTGGCTAACTTTAACATGTGTTTTTCAATAAAAATAGGTGCATCATTAAGCGGAAAACACGATAAACCATCAAAAAGCCTAGAAAACCGAAAGAAAGGCAACTACACATAAGAATTCAAATCTTCCCCCAGCACCGCCCAGGCATGCCATTGGGGTATATTCTAGCTCAAACTAATATTTAGGGTGTCTACTACATGCCTGAGTCTTTATTTTTACTAAAATATGTGGACGTAGGCCAACAAAATGTTTATTCGACCCTTACCCCCAATTTGGATAGCCTGACGCCATTATTGACCATACCAACCCCGGATCTTATCACCCTAGGGACCAAACTGATCATATTATTGGTCTGTACAAGATGTCATTTTCATCGTAAAGGCCTTCGCCAACTCTAAGATGTGTTTCCAACATAAATAGGTGCTTCATTTAGCGGAAAACACATTAAACCATCATAAAAGCCTGGAAAATCAACATTAAGCCAACTACCCATAGAGTGAAAACTTTCCCCTAGCACCGCCCAGGCATGCCATTTGGGATTATTTCAGCGTAAAACTAAGGTTTAGGGTGTCTACTACATGCCTGAATCTGTATTTATACGAAAATATGTGAACGTAAGCCAACAAAATGTTTATTCGACCCTTACCCCCAATTTGAATAGCCTGACACCAATATTGACCATACGAAACCTGGATTTTTTCACCCTAGGGACCAAACTGAGAATATAATTGGTCTATACAAGGTGTCATTTTCATCGTAAAGGCCTTGGCTGATTTTAACATGTGTTTTTCAATATAAATAGGTGCTTCATTTAGCGGAAAACACGATAAACCATCATAAAAGCCTGGAAAACCAACATAAAGGCAACTACCCATAAGAGTGAAAATCTTCCCCCAGCACCGCCCAGGCATGCCATTTGGGTATATTCTTGCTCAAACTACTGCTAAGGGTGTCTACTTCATGCCTGATTCTTTATATATACTAAGATATGTGGCCGTAGGCTAACAAAATGTTAAATCGACCCTTACCCCCAATTTGGACAGCCTGATGCCATTATTGACAATATTGACCCTGGATCTTTTCACCCTAGGAACCAAACTGAGCATATCATTGGTATATACAAGGTGTCATTTTCATCGTAAAGGTCCTGGGTAACTTTGACATGTGTTTTTCAATAAAAATAGGTGCATCATTAAGCGGAAAACACGATAAACCATCAAAAAGCCTAGAAAACCGAAAGAAAGGCAACTACACATAAGAATTCAAATCTTCCCCCAGCACCGCCCAGGCATGCCATTGGGGTATATTCTAGCTCAAACTAATATTTAGGGTGTCTACTACATGCCTGAGTCTTTATTTTTACTAAAATATGTGGACGTAGGCCAACAAAATGTTTATTCGACCCTTACCCCCAATTTGGATAGCCTGACGCCATTATTGACCATACCAACCCCGGATCTTATCACCCTAGGGACCAAACTGATCATATTATTGGTCTGTACAAGATGTCATTTTCATCGTAAAGGCCTTCGCCAACTCTAAGATGTGTTTCCAACATAAATAGGTGCTTCATTTAGCGGAAAACACATTAAACCATCATAAAAGCCTGGAAAATCAACATTAAGCCAACTACCCATAGAGTGAAAACTTTCCCCTAGCACCGCCCAGGCATGCCATTTGGGATTATTTCAGCGTAAAACTAAGGTTTAGGGTGTCTACTACATGCCTGAATCTGTATTTATACGAAAATATGTGAACGTAAGCCAACAAAATGTTTATTCGACCCTTACCCCCAATTTGAATAGCCTGACACCAATATTGACCATACGAAACCTGGATTTTTTCACCCTAGGGACCAAACTGAGAATATAATTGGTCTATACAAGGTGTCATTTTCATCGTAAAGGCCTTGGCTGATTTTAACATGTGTTTTTCAATATAAATAGGTGCTTCATTTAGCGGAAAACACGATAAACCATCATAAAAGCCTGGAAAACCAACATAAAGGCAACTACCCATAAGAGTGAAAATCTTCCCCCAGCACCGCCCAGGCATGCCATTTGGGTATATTCTTGCTCAAACTACTGCTAAGGGTGTCTACTTCATGCCTGATTCTTTATATATACTAAGATATGTGGCCGTAGGCTAACAAAATGTTAAATCGACCCTTACCCCCAATTTGGACAGCCTGATGCCATTATTGACAATATTGACCCTGGATCTTTTCACCCTAGGAACCAAACTGAGCATATCATTGGTATATACAAGGTGTCATTTTCATCGTAAAGGTCCTGGGTAACTTTGACATGTGTTTTTTTTTTTTATTTAAATAGGTGCTTCATTAAGCCAAAAAGACGATAAACCATTGTAAAAGCCTAGAAAACCAAGAGAAAGGCAACTACCCATAAGAGTGAAAATCTCCCCCCAGCACCGCCCAGGCATGCCATTTGGGTATATTATAGCTCAAACTAATGTTAAGGGTGTCTACTACATGCTCGAATCTTTACTTATAACAAAATATGTGAACGTAAGCCAAAAAATTATTTAATCGACCCCTACCCCAAATTTGGATAGCCAGACGCCAATATTGACTATATCAATCCCGGATCGTTTCACCCTAGGGACCAAAATGAGGATATTATTGGTCTATACAAGGTGTTGTTTTCATTGCGAAGGCCTTGGCTAACTTTAACATGTGTATTTCAATATAAATAGGTGCTTCATTAAGCGGAAATCACGATAAAGCATCATAAAAGTCTAGAAAACCAACATAAAGGCAACTATCCATAAGAGTGAAAATCTTCCCCAGCGCCGCCCAGGCATGCCATAGGGTTATATGCTAGCTCAAACTGATGCTTAGGGTGTCTACTTCATGCCTGAATCTGTATTTATACTAAAATATCGGAACATAGGCCAAACAAATATTTAATCGACCCCTTACCCCCAATTTGGATAGCCAGACGCCAATATTGACCATATCAACCCCGGAACTTTTCACCCTAGGGACCAAACTGATCATATTATTGGTTTATACAAGGTGTCATTTTCATCATAAAGGCCTTGGCTAACTTTAAGATGTGTTTCCCAACATAAATAGGTGCTTCATTAAGCAAAAAACACGATAAATCATCATAAAAGCCAAGAAAACCAACATAAAGGCAACTACCCATCAGAGTAAAAATCTCTCCCCCCAGGCACCACACAGGCATGCCATTGGGGTATATTATAGCTCAAACGAATGCTAAGAGTGTCTACTACATGCCTGAACCTTTACTTATAATAAAATATCACTACAAACTGCTCAGAGTCTGAATTGACCAGTTTTTGTGCTCGACCAGTAAAATCGAGCACACATTTTACTTGACTAGTCTCGACATCGTCTCGACTGTACTTAACTGTACTTAAGTGTACTCGACTAGGTCTCGACTTTACTTAATTAGTCTGATTCAGTACTTGATGATCTTTGTGTAGTCTGAAATGGTCTTGACCAAGGCTCAACCTGTCTCGACCTGTCTCGACAAGTCTTGACCTTCAAATTTAGTTTTGACTGGTGTAAATCAGCCCATCTAACTAAATTAAATATTGATCTTACAAAATTCAAGCTTATAAGGTAGTTTGATTTATTGCTGTCAAATGAAAGAATTTAATTTTACAATAGGTAAAAATAAAAATTATTATATAAATTCAGATAGGCATCTTTAATTTTTTTTATAACTTTTTCAAATCAACTTGGATTTTCATCAAACTATGCAGCTATGTCAGATATATATCAAGCTTACTGAATCCCATGTAATTTAGTTTTTTGTTGTATTGCTATAAAATTTAAAAATTAAATTAATCCAGGTAAAAAAAATAGAACACTTTAATGTTTTTCACAACTTTTTCAATTCAAATTGGATGTTCATCAAACTCTACAACTATCTTTGCCATATATTGATCTTACTGATTCATAGGTTTTTATTTAGTTTTGTGTACTTCTGTCAAATTTAAGAATTTAATTGATCTAGGTCAAAAAGCTACGCTATTAGAAATATATCTTTCCTGATATATTAAATGATATTAAATTTTTGTTTTAACAACAAAAAAAAAGTGTCTTTTTTAAGACTTCATAATTTTTTTCAAATCAGCTTAAACCAAATAAACACCTTTTTTTTGTTAAAACAAAAATTTAATATCATGAACTTTCATAACAATCCTTGATAACCTTTAAAAAAAGAAATGTGTTTCAAAGTTACAGTAAAACTTTATTTGAATCAAATCTTAAAATATTATTTTGGTCAAATTTAATGACATGGCACTATACATGGTTTAATTACATCAGTACATGTGAGTTTTACAGGTAAAAAGAAAGCCCTTCTTTTCTTAAACTCGTGTATTACTTATCTAGTAAATTAAAAAAGCCTTGCGATTTAGATTTAACAGGATGTTGCAACTTTGATTAATGTTATTTAGAATTTAAAACACTGGTAGATGTGATCTTTTTAATAAGTTTGCCCCAAGCAAAAGGTATTGCTTTTTAAATCACCACAAATCAGAAAAACTATTTTAATAATTTCTTTAATGTTTCATCACTATTTGATATATTTATATAATATATATTAAAAGGAATAAATTATTAAATAATTATATATACTTTTTCCCAAATAATGAGGAAAGATGTATTTCTAATATCGCAGCTTTTTTACCTAGATTAATTAAATTTGACAGAAATACACAAAACTGAATAACAACCTATGATTCAGTAAGATCAATATATTGCAAAGATAGTTGTAGAGTTTGATGAAAATCCAAGTTGATTTGAAAAAGTTATTAAAAAAATTAAAGTGTACTATCTCTATTTTGACCGAATTGCAAATCCTAGCTATTTTTTTACCAAGATAACTTTAATTCTTAAATTTTACAGCAATACAACCAATAACTAATTGATACAGGATTCAGTAAGCTTAATATATATGTAAGATAGCTGCATAGTTTGATGAACATCCAAGTTGATTTGAAAAAGTTATTAAAAAAATTAAAGTGTATTATCTCTATTTTGTCCGAACTGCAAATTCTATTTTTTTTTACCTAGATTAATTTAATTCTTGATTTTGACAGCAAGACAAAAACAAAATGACCAGGGATTTAGTAAGCTTAATATATATCTAAGATAGCTACATAATTTGATGAAAATCCAAGTTGATTTAAAAAGTTATTAAAAAAATTAAAGTGTACTATCTCTATTTTGACCAAATTGCAAATCCTAGCTTTTTTTTTACCAAGATAACTTTAATTCTTGAATTTGACAGCAATACAACAAAAAATAAAATGACCTGGGAATCAGTAAGCTTAATATATATCTAAATTAGCTACATGGTTTGGTGAAAATCCAAGTTGATTTGAAAAAGTTATTAAAAAAATTAAAGTGTATTATCTCTATTTTGTCCGAACTGCAAATTCTATTTTTTTTTACCTAGATTAATTTAATTCTTGATTTTGACAGCAATACAAAAAAAAATGACCAGGGATTTAGTAAGCTTAATATATATCTAAGATAGTTACATAATTTGATGAAAATCCAAGTTGATTTGAAAAAGTTATTAAAAAAATTAAAGTGTACTATCTCTATTTTGACCGAATTGCAAATCCTAGCTTTTTTTTACCAAGATAACTTTAATTGTTAAATTTTACAGCAATACAACAAATAACTAATTGATACAGGATTCAGTAAGCTTAATATATATGTAAGACAGCTGTATAGTTTGATGAACATCCAAGTTGATTTGAAAAAGTTATTAAAAAAATTAAAGTGTACGATCTCTATTTCATCCGAACTGCAAATTCTAGCTATTTTTACCTAGATTAATTTAATTCTTGAATTTGACAGCAATACAACAAAAAATAAAATGACCTGGGATTCAGTAAGCTTAATATATATGTAAGATAGCTACATAGTTTGATGGAAATCCAAGTTGATTTGAAAAAGTTATTAAAAAAATTAAAGTGTACTATCTCTATTTTGTCCGAACTGAAAATTCTATTTTTTTTTACCTAGATTAATTTAATTCTTGATTTTGACAGCAATACAAAAAAAAAAAAAAATGACCAGGGATTTAGTAAGCTTAATATATATCTAAGATAGCTACATAGTTTGATGAAAATCCAAGTTGATTTCAAAAAAGTTATTAAAAGTTATTAAAAAAATTAAAGTGTACTATCTCTATTTTGTCCGAATTGCAAATCCTAGCTTTTTTACCAAGATTACTTTAATTCTTAAATTTTACAGCAATACAACAAAAAAGTAAATGACATGGGATTCAGTAAGCTTAATATATCTCTGAAATAGCTGCATAGTTTGATGAAAATCCAAGATGATTTGAAAAAGCTAAAAAAAAAAATAAAGATGCCTATCTATATATATAATAATTTTTATTTTTACCTATTGTAAAATTAAATTCTTTCATTTGACAGCAATAAATCAAACTACCTAATAAGCTTGAATTTTGTAAGATCAATATTTAATTTAGTTAGATGGGCTGATTTTCACCAGTCAAAACTAAATTTGAAGGTCAAGACTAGTCGAGACAGGTCGAGACTAGTCAAGACAGGTCGAGACAGGTCGAGCCTTGGTCAAGACCATTTCAGACTACACAAAGATCATCAAGTACTGAATCAGACTAATTAAGTAAAGTCGAGACCTAGTCGAGTACACTTAAGTACAGTTAAGTACAGTCGAGACAATGTCGAGACTAGTCAAGTAAAATGTGTTCTCGATTTTACTGGTCGAGCACAAAAACTGGTCAATTCAGACTCTGAGCAGTTTGTAGTGTATGTCAATGTAAGCCAACAAAAATATTTAATCGAACCCTACCAACCAATTTTAATATTAAGACGCCAATATTGACCATACTTACCGCGGATCGTTTCACCCTAGGGACCAAACTGAGCATATTATTGGTCTATACAAGGTGTTGTTTTCATTGCAAAGGCCTTGGCTAACCTTAACATGTGTTTTTCAATATAAATCGGTGCTTCATTAAGCGGAAATCACGATAAAGCATCATAAAAGCCTAGAAAACCAAAAAAAAGGCAACCACCCATAAGAGTGAAAATCTTCCCCCAGCACCGCCCAGGCATTCCATTGGAGTATATTCTAGCTCAAACTAATGCTTAGGGTGTCTACTACATGCCAGAATCTGTATTTATACTAAGATATGTGGACAGAGGCCAACAAAATGTTTAATCGACCCTTACCCCCAATTTGGACAGCCTGACGCCATTATTGGCAATATTTACCCGGGATCTTTTCACCCTAGGGACCAAACTGAGCATATTTTTGATCTATTCAAGGTGTCATTTTCATTTTAAAAGCCTTTGCTAACTTTAACATGTGTTTTTCAATATAAGTAGGTGCTTCATTAAGCGGAAAACACGATAAACCATCATAAAAGCTTAGAAAACCAACATAAAGGCAACTACCCATAAGAGTGAAAATCTTCCACAAGCACCGCCCAGGCATGCTGTTGGGTATATATTATATCTCAAACTAATGCTAAGGTTGTCTTCTACATGCCAGAATCTTTATTTACACTAAAATATGTGGACGGAGGCCAACAAAATGTTTAATCGACCCTTGCCCTTATTTGGAAGGCCAGACGCCATTATTGACCATACTAACCCGGATCTTTTAACCCTAGGGACCAAACTGATCATATTATTGGTTTATACAAGGTGTCATTTTCATCAAAAAGTTCTTGGCTAACTTTAAAATGTGTTTTCCAACCTAAATACATGAAATAGGTGCTTCATTAAGCGAAAAACGCGATAAATCATCATAAAAGCCAAGAAAAGCAACATAAAGGCAACTACCCATCAGAGTAAAAATCTCCCCCAGCACCCCACAGGCATGCCATTGGGGTATATTATAGCTCAAACGAATGCTAAGAGTGTTTACTAAATTTCTGAATCTTTACTTATAAGAAAATATGTCAATGTAAGCCAACAAAAATATTTAATCGAACCCTACCAACCAATTTTAATATTAAGACGCCAATATTGACCATGCTACCGCGGATCGTTTCACCCTAGGGACCAAATTGAGCATATTATTGGTCGTTTCAAAGTGTCATTTCCATCGTAAAGGCCTTGGCTAACTTTCACATGTGTTTTCCAACATAAATAGGTGTTTCATTAAGCGGAAATCACGATAAAGCATCATAAAAGTCTAGAAAACCAACATAAAGGCAACTATCCATCAGAGTGAAAATCTCCCCCCAGCGCCGCCCAGGCTTGCCATAGGGTTATATTCTAGCTCAAACTAATGCTTAGGGTGTCTACTACATGCCTGAATCTGTATTTATACTAAAATATCGGAACATAGGCCAACAAAATATTTAATCGACCCCTACCCCCAATTTTAATATCCAGACGCCAGTATTGACCATACCAACCCCATATCTTTTCGCCCTAGGGACCAAACTGAACATATTATTGGTCTATTCTAGGTGTCATTTTCATCGTCAAGGCCTTGACTAACTTTAAGATGTTTTTCCAACAGAAATAGGTGCTTCCTTCACCGGAATACACATGAAACAATCATAAAAGCCTGGAAAAACCAACAAAAAGGCAACTACACATAGAGTGTAAACCTTCCCTTAGCACCGCCCAGGCATGCCATTTGGGAATATTTTAGCTCAAACTAATGCTTAGGGTGTCTACTACATGCCCGAATCTGTATTTATACTGAAATATGTGGACATAGGCCAAAAAAATATTTAATCGGCCCCTACCCTCAATTTTAATATCCAGACGCCAATATTGACCATACCAACCAAGGATTTTTTCACCCTAGGGACTAAACTGAGCATATTATTGGTCTATACAAGGTGTCATTTTTATCGTTAAAAGCCTTTGCTAATTATAACATGTGTTTCCAACATAAATAGGTGCTTCGTTTAGCCAAAAACACATTAAACCATCATAAAAGCCTAAAAAACAACATAAAGGCAACTACCGACAAGAGTTAAAATCTCCCCCCAGCACCGCTTAGGCAAGGCATAGGGATATAGTATAGCTCAGACTAAAGCTTAGGGTGTCTACTACATACTCGAATCTTTACCTATACTCAAATATGTGACCGTAAGCCAAAAAAATATTTAATCGACCCTTACGCCAAATTTTGATAGCCAGACGCCAATATTGACCGTACCAACCCCGGAACTTTTCACCCTAGGGACCAAACTGAGCATATTATTGGTCTATTCAAGGTGTCATTTTCATCGTAAAGGCCTTGGCTAGCTTCATCATGTTTTTTTCAATATAAATAGGTGCTTCATTAAGCGGAAAACCCGATAAACCATCATAAAATCCTAGAAAACCAACATAGAGGCAACCACCCATAAGAGTTAAAATTTTCCTCCAGCACCGCCCAGGTGTGCCATTGGGGTATATTCTAGTTCAAACTAATGTTCAGGGTGTCTACTACATGCCTGAATCTTTCTTTATACTAAAAAATGTGGACATAGGCCAACAAAATGTTTAATCGACCCTTACCCCCAATTTTAAAATCCAGACGCAAATATTGACCATACCAACCCCGGATCTTTTCACCCTAGGGACCAAAGTGAGCATATTATTGGTCTATACAAGGTGTCATTTCCATCGTAAAGGCCTTGGCTAAATTTAACATGTGTTTTTCAATATTAATACGTGCTTTATTAAGCGGAAAACACGATAAACCATCATAAAAGCCTAGAAGACCAACGTAAAGGCAACTACCCATAAGAGTGAAAATCTTCCCCCAGCACCGCCCAGGCATGCCATTGGGGTATATTATAGCTCAAACTAATGCTAAGGGTGGCTACTACATGCCTAAATCTCTATTTATACTAAAATATGTGGACGTAGGCCAACAAAATATTGATTCGACCTTTACCCCCAATTTGGATAGCTTGACGCCAATATTGATCATACCAACCCAGGAATTTTTCACCCTAGGGACCAAACTGAGCATATTATTGGTCTATACAAGGTGTCATTTTCATCGTAAAGGCCTTGACTATCTATAACATGTGTTTTCAAAATAAATAGGTGCTTCATTTAGCCGAAAACACATTAAACCATCATAAAAGCTTAGAAAACCAACATAAAGGCAACTACCGACAAGAGTTAAAATCTCCCTCCAGCACCGCTTAGGTAAGGCATAGGGGAATAGTATAGTTCAGACTAAAGCTTAGGGTGTCTACTACATGGTTGAATCTTTACCTATACTCAAATATGTGACCGTAAGCCAAAACAATATTTAATCGACCCTTACCCCCAATTTTGATAGCCAGACGCCAATATTGACCGTACCAACCCCGGATCTTTTCACCCTAGGGACCAAACAGAACATATAATTGGTCTATTCAAGGTGTCATTTTCATCGCAAAGGCCTTGGCTAACTTTCGCATGTTTTTTTTTTTCAATATAAATAGGTGCTTCATTAAGCGGAAAACACGGTAAACCATCATAAAGGTCTAGAAAACCAACATAAAGGCAACTACCCATAAGAGTGAAAATCTTCCCCCAGCGCCGCCCAGGCATGCCATTGGAGTATATTCTAGCTCAAACTAATGCTTAGGGTGTCTACTACATGCCTGAATCTGTATTTATACTAAAATATGGAAACATAGGCCAACCAAATGTTTAATCGACCCGTATCCCCAATTTTAAAATCCAGACTCCAGTATTGACCATACCAACCCCAGATCTTTTCACCCTAGGGACCAAACTGACTATATTATTGGTCTTTACAAGGTGTCATTTCCATCGTAAAGGCCTTGGCTAACTTTAACATGTGTTTTTCAATATAAATACGTGCTTTATTAAGCGGAAAACACGATAAACCATCATAAAAGCCTAGAAGACCAACATAAAGGCAACTACCCATAAAGTTAGCCAAGGCCTTTACGATGAAAATGACACCTTGTATAGACCAATAATATGCTCAGTTTGGTCCCTAGGGCGAAAAGATGTTGGATTATCATCGTCTTACACAGATACTATATTGTAAGTAGAAAGTAGAATTGCATATTTTTAGATTATTCTATTTTTATAACAACCGATACATTTCTTAATTACGTATAAGTCAGCATTTCACCAAAGTAGGCACGGGGTTTAAGTATGCATTTCCCTGCATACATAAACTTTAATGATATATTTTTCTATGAAAAAAACTTATTTGTTCATTGAATTATTATATTATCCTTAAAGGCTTTTACATTATCTTTCAGATGCATCAAAAATTAGCTCAATTGCGTTAATTTTTGTGAAATGCCGACACTTTGAAATTTTAAGACGTATATATGATGACCTATGCTTGCTTCAAACATCTAGATTAAGAGTGCACGGTCTTTAATCATTTATATTATATCTCAATTAAACTTTTTTTTTAAATCTGGCATCAAGAGGGTTAACATTATAGTAAAGTTCCATCATAATTGGTCCATACAATTCCGAGAAATAGTCTGGACAAAAACGTGTTCAATAATAAAAATTAAAAAAAGAATCGTACAATAACAATTTTTTCCGTCAGGGTGACATAAAAAAATAAAAAGAAACGTTGAATAACAATACGTCACCTGTTGGGGTGCAATAATAAAAGTTATTATATCTTTATTTAATTTCAATTTTTAAAACAATTAAATCGGCAAAGGGTTTGCAAATATGTCCCAATTAATGTGGATTTACATGGGAAGTATATTGTTACAGCCATTATTATGTATATCATAAGTATAGATTTTCTGTATACAAAGTGAAAGAAACACGTCATATTAGAATTAGTAATATATTTTTGTACATATCGATTTTAGTAAAATGGTAGAACAGTTTTGGAATGAGAACTCACTTTTGTCCTATGAGTGTACAAAATTAAAAATCATTTTACAGCGTAATAAGCGAGAAAAAGGGACAAGCTTTTTGAGAAAAGCTATTACTTGTACCGAAATTTTGCAGTTTTTAGCTATTATCTTAGATATTATTATATCTAATACTATAAACTATGATTTTAACCTTATTTTACATGATTTCCAAAGCATCAGTCAATACAGGTGAGAGACACAGGCTCTTTAGAGCTTCTAGCTGTTTATGTTGTACAAAACTAAGCTTATACTGTTATTGACCAACCGACAGACACTATAACTATTAAATGAAAATAAATATAATAACTTAAATGATATAGATAAATTAAAACATATCCTCAATCCTGAAACAAAACAGGACACTTGCAAATTAGGCTCCTTCTTAAAAAAGTCACTAAGACCGAGGACAGGGAGTCCTTGATATAATTTGAATCTCTTATATATGTATATATTGATTTAAAGAAAGACAAGGAGTATAGTTCAAAGTGTCTACATTGTTTATTTTCATTGTTTTATATATGTAAATTGTATATTATGTATCATGTTTTAAGCCATTGGCCCATATGGGTGTAAAGTGCTTTTCAATAAAGAATTAAAAAAATAACAAAAGTATGCTCTCCAAAAAAAGCGAAAATAACCCCCACCCCAAAAAATAAAATAAACAGCTATAGGGTATCTTTTGATTGTAAGAAGTTTGGTAAAAATTCAGGATAGATTTTGAATCAAATAAATGTTTTAAAAACTTTTAACTGAAGACTGTATGTAATGCTAACTGGAAGAAAACTAAGTCAATTTATAAGTAAAATACAGCAAACCAGGAACAAAAATGTTCTGCTAGGTAATAGCTACGGATCATAAACAAGCTTTTGGCCAAGTCCGGTATAATTACAAGATAGTTTTAGAAAATTATTAAAAGTTTAAAGACTTTAAACGCAGAGTGAATGTTATGTTTCCTAGGAGAAAAACTAAGTCGATTTATAAGGAAAAATATACGGAAAAAATGAAAAAAATTTTACAAAATTTTATTCTTGATATTTTTATGATCCTAAACAGGTGAGTGAATGAAATGCTTCGTGGCAGAAAAATATATGTTCACTTTAGTTAAATATGAAAAAAAACAGGATATTTTTTTTTCAAATTTACTCCTAGATACTATCTTATGGTCATTAACAAGTTTCTGTCCCAGTTTGGCAGAAATTCAGGACAGTTTAAGAAAGTCATTATAATTTAAAAAACCTTAACCACATGGTCAGTAGTTGTGGATGACAACGTCAGAATATAGGATCCCTATGTCTCTTTTTTAGCTCACCTAAAGGGCCAAGTGAGCTTTTCCCATCACTTGGCGTCCGTCGTCCGTCGTTGTCGTCGTATGTCGTCGTTAACTTTTACAAAAATCTTCTCCTCTGAAACTACTGGGCCGAATTAAACCAAACTTGACCACAATCATCATTGGGGTATCTAGTTTAAAATATGATAAAACACCCTAGTCTGGCATTTGTGACATCCTAGTCATACACAATCAACTTGATAATCCATAAAGACATCATATCTTTGTAATAATTGTTCTATTGTATCTATCACACCTTCATTTATGATGTCTTCATCTAACACCCCAGTCATCCCTTACAACACCCTAATCAGGCATTTGGGACATCCCAGTCGTACACAATCAACCATTTAAAACATTCAGACAATCATATCTTTGTAATAATTGTTCTATTGTATCTATCACACCTTCATTTATAATGTCTTCATCTAACACCCCAGTCATACCCTTGTAACACCCTAATCAGGCATTTGGGACATCCAAGTCATAGACAATCAACTATATAATACATACAGACATCATATCGTTGTAATAATTGTTCTATTGTATCTATCACACATTTTTTTTATAATGTCCTATCTAACACCCCACTCATGCCCTTTTTACACCCTAGTCAGGCATTTGTGACTTCTAGTCGTACACAATCAACTATATAATACATACAGACATCATATCTTTGTAATAATTGTTCTATTGTATCGATCACACCTTCATTTATAATGTCTTCATCTAACACCCCAGTCATGCCCTCATAGCATCCTAGTCAGGCATTTAGGACATCCCAGTCATACACAATCAACTATATAATACATATAGACATCATATCTTTGTAATAATTGTTCTATTGTATCTATCAAACATTTTTTTTTATAATGTCCTATCTAACACCCCACTCATGCCCTTTTAACACCCTAGTCAGGCATTTGTGAATCCTAGTCGTACACAATCAACTATATAATACATACAGACATCATATCTTTGTAATAATTGTTCTGTTGTATTTATCACACCTTCATTTATAATGTCTTCATCTAACACCCCAGTCATGCCCTTGTTACACCCTAATCAGGCATTTGGGACATCCCAGTCATACACAATCAACTATATAATACATACAGACATCATATCTTTGTAATAATTGTTCTATTGTATCTATCACACCTTCATTTATAATGTCTTCATCTAACACCCCAGTCATGCCATTGTAACACCCTAATCAGGCATTTGGGATATCCCAGTCATACACAATCAACTATATAATACATACAGACATCATATCTTTGTAATTGTTCTATTGTATCGATCACACCTTCATTGATAATGTCTTCAACTAACACCCCAGTCATGCCCTCATAGCACCCTAGTCAGCATTTGGGACATCCCAGTCATACACAATCAACTATATAATACATACAGACATCATATCTTTGTAATAATTGTTCTATTGTATCTATCACACAGTTTTTTTATAATGTCCTATCTAACACCCCACTCATGCCCTTTTAACACCCTAGTCAGGCATTTGTGACTCCTAGTCGTACACATTCAACTATATAATACATACAGACATCATATCTTTGTATTAATTGTTCTATTGTATCGATCACACCTTCATTTATAATGTCTTCATCTAACACCCCAGTCATGCCCTCATAGCACCCTAGTCAGGCATTTGGGACATCCCAGTCATACACAATCAACTATATAATACATACAGACATCATATCTTTGTAATAATTGTTCTATTGTATCTATCACACCTCCTTTTATAATGTATTCATATAACACCCCAGTCATGCCCTTGTAACACCCTAGTCAGGAATTTGTGACATCCTAGTCGTACACAATCAACTATATAATACATTCAGACATCATACCTTTGTAATAATTGTTCTATTGTATCTATCACACCTTCATTTATAATGTCTTCATCTAACACCCCAGTCATGCCCTTGTAACACCCTAATCAGGCATTTGGGACATCCCAGTCATACACAATCAACTATATAATACATACAGACATCATATCGTTGTAATAATTGTTCTATTGTATCTATCACACCTTCATTTATAATGTCTTCATCTAACACCCTAGGCATGCCCTTGTTACACCCTAATCAGGCATTTGGGACATCTCAGTCATACACAACCAACTATATAATACATACAGACATCCTATCCTTGTAATAATTGTTCTATTGTATCTATCACACATTTTTTTTATAATGTCCTATCTAACACCCCACTCATGCCCTTTTAACACCCTAGTCAGGCATTTGTGACTCTTAGTCGTATACAATCAACTATATAATACATACAGACATCATATCTTTGTAATCATTGTTCTATTGTATCTATCACACCTTCATTTATAATGTCTTCATCTAACACCCCAGTCATGCGCTCATAGCACCCTAGTAAGGTATTTGGGACATCCCAGTCATATACAATCAACCATTTAATACATACAGACATCATATCTTTGTAATAATTGTTCTATTGTATCTATCACACCTTCATTTATGATGTCTTCATCTAACACCCCAGTCATCCCTTACAACACCCTAATCAGGCATTTGGGACATCCCAGTCGTACACAATCAACCATTTAAAACATTCAGACAATCATATCTTTGTAATAATTGTTCTATTGTATCTATCACACCTTCATTTATAATGTCTTCATCTAACACCCCAGTCATACCCTTGTAACACCCTAATCAGGCATTTGGGACATCCAAGTCATAGACAATCAACTATATAATACATACAGACATCATATCGTTGTAATAATTGTTCTATTGTATCTATCACACATTTTTTTTATAATGTCCTATCTAACACCCCACTCATGCCCTTTTTACACCCTAGTCAGGCATTTGTGACTTCTAGTCGTACACAATCAACTATATAATACATACAGACATCATATCTTTGTAATAATTGTTCTATTGTATCGATCACACCTTCATTTATAATGTCTTCATCTAACACCCCAGTCATGCCCTCATAGCATCCTAGTCAGGCATTTAGGACATCCCAGTCATACACAATCAACTATATAATACATATAGACATCATATCTTTGTAATAATTGTTCTATTGTATCTATCAAACATTTTTTTTATAATGTCCTATCTAACACCCCACTCATGCCCTTTTAACACCCTAGTCAGGCATTTGTGAATCCTAGTCGTACACAATCAACTATATAATACATACAGACATCATATCTTTGTAATAATTGTTCTGTTGTATTTATCACACCTTCATTTATAATGTCTTCATCTAACACCCCAGTCATGCCCTTGTTACACCCTAATCAGGCATTTGGGACATCCCAGTCATACACAATCAACTATATAATACATACAGACATCATATCTTTGTAATAATTGTTCTATTGTATCTATCACACCTTCATTTATAATGTCTTCATCTAACACCCCAGTCATGCCATTGTAACACCCTAATCAGGCATTTGGGATATCCCAGTCATACACAATCAACTATATAATACATACAGACATCATATCTTTGTAATTGTTCTATTGTATCGATCACACCTTCATTGATAATGTCTTCAACTAACACCCCAGTCATGCCCTCATAGCACCCTAGTCAGCATTTGGGACATCCCAGTCATACACAATCAACTATATAATACATACAGACATCATATCTTTGTAATAATTGTTCTATTGTATCTATCACACAGTTTTTTTTATAATATCCTATCTAACACCCCACTCATGCCCTTTTAACACCCTAGTCAGGCATTTGTGACTCCTAGTCGTACACATTCAACTATATAATACATACAGACATCATATCTTTGTATTAATTGTTCTATTGTATCGATCACACCTTCATTTATAATGTCTTCATCTAACACCCCAGTCATGCCCTCATAGCACCCTAGTCAGGCATTTGGGACATCCCAGTCATACACAATCAACTATATAATACATACAGACATCATATCTTTGTAATAATTGTTCTATTGTATCTATCACACCTCCTTTTATAATGTATTCATATAACACCCCAGTCATGCCCTTGTAACACCCTAGTCAGGAATTTGTGACATCCTAGTCGTACACAATCAACTATATAATACATTCAGACATCATACCTTTGTAATAATTGTTCTATTGTATCTATCACACCTTCATTTATAATGTCTTCATCTAACACCCCAGTCATGCCCTTGTAACACCCTAATCAGGCATTTGGGACATCCCAGTCATACACAATCAACTATATAATACATACAGACATCATATCGTTGTAATAATTGTTCTATTGTATCTATCACACCTTCATTTATAATGTCTTCATCTAACACCCTAGGCATGCCCTTGTAACACCCTAATCAGGCATTTGGGACATCTCAGTCATACACAACCAACTATATAATACATACAGACATCCTATCCTTGTAATAATTGTTCTATTGTATCTATCACACATTTTTTTTATAATGTCCTATCTAACACCCCACTCATGCCCTTTTAACACCCTAGTCAGGCATTTGTGACTCTTAGTCGTATACAATCAACTATATAATACATACAGACATCATATCTTTGTAATCATTGTTCTATTGTATCTATCACACCTTCATTTATAATGTCTTCATCTAACACCCCAGTCATGCCCTCATAGCACCCTAGTCAGGCATTTGGGACATCCCAGTCATACACAATCAACTATATAATACATACAGACATCATATCTTTGTAATAATTGTTCTATTGTATCAATCCCACATTCTTTTATAATGTCTTCATATAACACCCCAGTCAGGCCTTTGTAACACCCTAGTCAGGCATTTGTGACATCCTAGTCGTACACAATCAACTATATAATACATTCAGACATCATACCTTTGTAATAATTGTTCTATTGTATCTATCACACCTTCATTTATAATGTCTTCATCTAACACCCCAGTCATGCCCTTGTGTCTCCTTAATCAGGCATTTGGGACATCCCAGTCATACACAATCAACTATATAATACATACAGACATCATATCTTTGTAATAATTGTTCTATTGTATCTATCACACATTCATTTATAATGTCTTCATCTAGCACCCCAGTCATGCCCTTGTAACACCCTAATCAGGCATTTGGGACATCCCAGTCAAACACAATCAACTATATAATACATACAGACATCATATCTTTGTAATAATTGTTCTATTGTATCTATCACACCTTCATTTATAATGTCTTCATCTAACACCCCAGTCATGCCCTCATAGCACCCTAGGCAGGCATTTGGGACATCCCAGTCATACACAATCAACTATATAATACATACAGACATCATATCTTTGAAATAATTGTTCTATTGTATCTATCACACATTTTTTTTATAATGTCCTATCTAACACCCCACTCATGCCCTTTTAACACCCTAGTCAGGCATTTGTGACTCCTAGTCGCACAAAATCAACTATATAATACATACAAACATCATATCTTTGTAATAATTGTTCTATTATACCGATCACACCTTCATTTATAATGTCTTGATCTAACACCACAGTCATGCCCTCATAGCACCCTAGTCAGGCATTTGGGACATCCCAGTCATACACAATCAACTATATAATACATACAGACATCATATCTTTGTAATAATTGTTCTATTGTACCGATAACACCTTCATTAATAATGTCCTATCAAACACCCCACTCATGCCCTATTAACACCCTAGTCAGGCATTTGTGACTCCTAGTCGTACACAATCAACTATATAATACATACAGACATCATATCTTTGTAATAATTGTTCTATTGTATCCATCACACCTTCATTTATAATGTCTTCATGTAACACCCCAGTCATGCCCTTGTAACACCCTGATCAGGCATTTGGGACATCCCAGTAATACAAAAGCAACTATATAATACATTCAGACATCATATCTTTGTAATCATTGTTCTATTGTATCGATCACACCTTCATTGATAATGTCTTAAACTAACACCCCAGTCATGCCCTCATAGCACCGTAATCAGGCATTTGGGACATCCCAGTCAAACACAATCAACTATATAATACATACAGACATCATATCTTCGTAATAATTGTTCTATTGTATCTATCACACCTTCATTTATAATGTCTTCATCTAACACCCCAGTCATGCCCTCATAGCACCCTAATGAGGCATTTGGGACATCCCAGTCATACAGAAGCAACTATATAAGACATACAGACATCATATCTTTGTAATAATTGTTCTATTGTATCTATCACACATTTTTTTTATAATGTCCTATCTAACACCCCAGTCATGCCCTTCGAACAACCTAGTCAGGCATTTGTGACTCCTAGTCGTACACAATCAACTATATAATACATACAAACATCATATCTTTGTAATAATTGTTCCATTATACCGATCACACCTTCACTTATAATGTCTTCATCTAACACCACAGTCATGCCCTCATAGCACCCTAGTCAGGCATTTGGGACATCCCAGTCATACACAATCAACTATATAATACATACAGACATCATATCTTTGTAATAAATGTTCTATTGTATCTATCCCACATTCTTTTATAATGTCTTCATATAACACCCCAGTCATGCCCTCATAACACCCTAGTCAGGAATTTGTGACATCCTAGTCGTACACAATCAACTATATAATACATTCAGACATCATATCTTTGTAGTAATTGTTCTATTGTATCTATCACACCTTCATTGATAATGTCTTCATCTAACACCCCAGTCATGCCCTTGTAACACCCTAGTCAGGCATTTGGGACATCCCAGTCATACACAATCAACTATATAATACATACAGACATCATATCTTTGTAATGATTCTTCTATTGTATCGATCACACCTGCATTGATAATGTCTTCAACTAACACCCCAGTCATGCCCTCATAGCACCCTAGTCAGGCATTTGGGACATCGTAGTCATACACAATCAACTATATAATACATACAGACATCATATCTTTGTAATCATTGTTCTATTGTATCAATCACACCTTCATTTATAATGTCTTCATTTAACACCCCAGTCATGCCCTCATAGCACCCTAGTCAGGCATTTGGGACATCGTAGTCATACACAATCAACTATATAATACATACAGACATCATATCTTTGTAATAATTGTTCTATTGTATCTATCCCACATTCTTTTATAATGTCTTCATATAACACCCCAGTCATGCCCTTGTAACACCCTAGTCAGGAATTTGTGACATCCTAGTCGTACACAATCAACTATATAATACATTCAGACATCATATCTTTGTAATTATTGTTCTATTGTATCTATCACACCTTCATTTATAATGTCTTCATCTAACACCCCAGTCATGCCCTTGTAACACCCTAATCAGGCATTTAGGACATCCCAGACATACACAATCAACTATATAATACATTCAGACATCATATCTTTGTAATAATTGTTCTATTGTATCTATCACACATTCATTTATAATGTCTTCATCTAACACCCCAGTCATGCCCTCATAGCACCCTAGTCAGGCATATTAGACATCACAGTCATACACAATCAACTATATATTACATACAGACATCTAATCTTTGTAATCTTTGTTCTATTGTATCGATCACACCTTCATTTATAATGTCTTCATCTAACACCCCAGTCATGCCCTCATAGCACCCTAGTCAGGCATTTTGGACATCACAGTCATACACAATCAACTATATATTACATATAGACATCTAATCTTTGTAATCATTGTTCTATTGTATCGATCACACCTTCATTTATAATGTCTTCATCTAACACCCCAGTCATGCCCTAATAGCACCCTAGTCAGGCATTTGGGACATCCCAGTCATTCACAATCAACTATATAATACATACAGACATCATATCTTTGTAATAATTGTTCTATTGTATCTATCCCACATTCTTTTATAATGTCTTCATATAACATCCCAGCCATGCCCTCATAACACCCTAGTCAGGAATTTGTGACATCCTAGTCGTACACAATCAACTATATAATACATTCAGACATCATATCTTTGTAGTAATTGTTCTATTGTATCTATCACACCTTCATTGATAATGTCTTCATCTAACACCCCAGTCATGCCCTTGTAACACCCTAGTCAGGCATTTGGGACATCCCAGTCATACACAATCAACTATATAATACATACAGACATCATATCTTTGTAATGATTGTTCTATTGTATCGATCACACCTGCATTGATAATGTCTTCAACTAACACCCCAGTCATGCCCTCATAGCACCCTAGTCAGGCATTTGGGACATCGTAGTCATACACAATCAACTATATAATACATACAGACATCATATCTTTGTAATCATTGTTCTATTGTATCAATCACACCTTCATTTATAATGTCTTCATTTAACACCCCAGTCATGCCCTCATAGCACCCTAGTCAGGCATTTGGGACATCGTAGTCATACACAATCAACTATATAATACATACAGACATCATATCTTTGTAATAATTGTTCTATTGTATCTATCCCACATTCTTTTATAATGTCTTCATATAACACCCCAGTCATGCCCTTGTAACACCCTAGTCAGGAATTTGTGACATCCTAGTCGTACACAATCAACTATATAATACATTCAGACATCATATCTTTGTAATTATTGTTCTATTGTATCTATCACACCTTCATTTATAATGTCTTCATCTAACACCCCAGTCATGCCCTTGTAACACCCTAATCAGGCATTTAGGACATCCCAGACATACACAATCAACTATATAATACATTCAGACATCATATCTTTGTAATAATTGTTCTATTGTATCTATCACACATTCATTTATAATGTCTTCATCTAACACCCCAGTCATGCCCTCATAGCACCCTAGTCAGGCATATTAGACATCACAGTCATACACAATCAACTATATATTACATACAGACATCTAATCTTTGTAATCTTTGTTCTATTGTATCGATCACACCTTCACTTATAATGTCTTCATCTAACACCCCAGTCATGCCCTCATAGCACCCTAGTCAGGCATTTTGGACATCACAGTCATACACAATCAACTATATATTACATATAGACATCTAATCTTTGTAATCATTGTTCTATTGTATCGATCACACCTTCATTTATAATGTCTTCATCTAACACCCCAGTCATGCCCTAATAGCACCCTAGTCAGGCATTTGGGACATCCCAGTCATTCACAATCAACTATATAATACATACAGACATCATATCTTTGTAATAATTGTTCTATTGTATCTATCCCACATTCTTTTATAATGTCTTCATATAACATCCCAGCCATGCCCTCATAACACCCTAGTCAGGAATTTGGGACATCCTAGTCGTACAAAATCAACTATATAATACATTCAGACATCATATCTTTGTAATAATTGTTCTATTGTATCTATCACACATACTTTTATAATGTCTTCATATAACACCCCAGTCATGCCCTTGTAACACCCTAATCTGTCATTTGGGACATCCCAGTCATACACAATCAACTATATAATACATACAGACATCATATATTTGTAATAATTGTTCTATTGTATTTATCACACATTCATTTATAATGTCTTCATCTAAGACCCCAGTCATGCCCTCATAGCACCCTAGTCAGGCATTTGGGACATCCCAGTCATACACAATCAACTATATAATACATACAGACATCACATCTTTATAATCATTGTTCTATTGTATCAATCACACCTTCATTTATAATTTCTTCATCTAACAACCCAGTCATGCCCTCATAGCACCCTAGTCAGGCATTTGGGACATCCCAGTCATACACAATCAACTATATAATAAATACAGACATCATATCTTTGTAATAATTGTTCTATTGTATCTATCCCACATTCTTTTATAATGTCTTCATATAACACCCCAGTCATGCCCTTGTAACACCCTAGTCAGGAATTTGTGACATCCTAGTCGTACACAATCAACTATATAATACATTCAGACATCATATCTTTGTAATAATTGTTCTATTGTATCTATCACACCTTCATTTATAATGTCTTCATCTAACACCCCAGTCATGCCCTTGTAACACCCTAATCAGGCATTTGGGACATCCCAGTCATACACAATCAACTATATAATACATTCAGACATCATATCTTTGTAATAATTGTTCTATTGTATCTATCACACATTCATTTATAATGTCTTCATCTAACACCCCAGTCATGCCCTCATAGCACCCTAGTCAGGCATATTGGACATCACAGTCATACACAATCAACTATATACTACATACAGACATCTAATCTTTGTAATCTTTGTTCTATTGTATCGATCACACCTTCATTTATAATGTCTTCATCTAACACCCCAGTCATGCCATCATAGCACCCTAGGCAGGCATTTGGGACATCCCAGTCATACACAATCAACTATATAATACATACAGACATCATATCTTTGTAATAATTGTTCTATTGTATCGATCACACATACTTTTATAATGTCTTCATATAACAGCCCAGTCATGCCCTTGTAACACCCTAATCTGTCATTTTGGACATCCCAGTCATGCACAATCAACTATATAATACATACAGACATCATATATTTGTAATAATTGTTCTATTGTATCTATCACACATTCATTGATAATGTCTTCATCTAACACCCCAGTCATGCCCTCATAGCACCCTAGTCAGGCATTTGGGACATCCCAGTCATACACAATCAACTATATAATACATACAGACATCATATCTTTGTAATCATTGTTCTATTGTATCAATCACTCCTTCATTTATAATGTCTTCATATAACACCCTAGTCATGCCCTCATAGCACCCTAGTCAGGAATTTGTGACATCCTAGTCGTACACAATCAACTATATGATACATTCAGACATCATATCTTTGTAATAATTGTTCTATTGTATCTATCACACCTTCATTTATAATGTCTTCATCTAACACCCCAGTCATGCCCTTGTAACACCCTAATCAGGCATTTGGGACATCCCAGTCATACACAATCAACTATATAATACATTCAGACATCATATCTTTGTAATAATTGTTCTATTGTATCTATCACACATTCATTTATAATGTCTTCATATAACACCCCAGTCATGCCCTCATAGCACCCTAGTCAGGCATTTTGGACATCACAGTCATACACAATCAACTATATATTACATACAGACATCTAATCTTTGTAATCTTTGTTCTATTGTATCGATCACACCTTCATTTATAATGTCTTCATCTAATACCCTAGTCATGCCATCATAGCACCCTAGTCAGGCATTTGGGACATCCCAGTCATACACAATCAACTATATAATACATACAGACATCATATCTTTGTAATCATTGTTCTATTGTATCAATCACACCTTCATTTATAATGTCTTCATCTAACACCCCAGTCATGCCCTCATAGCACCCTAGTCAGGCATTTGGGACATCGTAGTCATACACAATCAACCATATAATACATACAGACATCATATCTTTGTAATAATTGTTCTATTGTATCTATCCCACATTCTTTTATAATGTCTTCATATAACACCCCAGTCATGCCCTTGTAACACCCTAATCAGGCATTTTGGACATCCCAGTCATACACAATCAACTATATAATACATTCAGACATCATATCTTTGTAATAATTGTTCTATTGTATCTATCACACATTCATTTATAATGTCTTCATCTAACACCCCAGTCATGCCCTCATAGCACCCTAGTCAGGCATTTTGGACATCACAGTCATACACAATCAACTATATATTACATATAGACATCTAATCTTTGTAATCATTGTTCTATTGTATCGATCACACCTTCATTTATAATGTCTTCATCTAACACCCCAGTCATGCCCTAATAGCACCCTAGTCAGGCATTTGGGACATCCCAATCATACACAATCAACTATATAATACATACAGACATCATATCTTTGTAATAATTGTTCTATTGTATCTATCCCACATTCTTTTATAATGTCTTCATATTGTCACGGCCAGGAACCATGTACCATACGCCGAATATCTATGAAAAATTATTGTACGCACAAGACCCTGTAGAGGTCTTAAAGAAAAACAAACAGTCAGGCTGTTTACAGTTTTTATATTTATTTTCCTTACACAAAGAGTCGTAATGCTCATAGTTGATAAAGAATATGTATTCTTATACATAAATATTGTTGTAGCTATAGAAGTTCATAGTAACATCGGTTTTGTTACAAACGTTATAACGGTTAGAGATTTGTATTGTAATTTTATACACATCTATGACATTGTCATTCTTTGGAATGTGACGTAAACAAACACTGTCTAGAACAAGGTAGATAATCTGGATGCAATAATCGTCGTTCTCGGCGTACACAAGTCTTACCAGCTTAAATGAATAGTCCATAGAACACACATAATCCTAGGAATAACTTCATAACAATTTTAATAGAAGGTGACAGCTGAACATACAAATAGACGGTCTAGAGTTGATAACAAACTGACGTTGTTCCAATCGAAATCTAGACGGCACAATATTCATGGCTGTTTCATGCGGCTGATCACTTAGAAAACTCGTATCATAATAAACGAGACATGCTTAAATTCCTCTCCATGTCTAGAATATAATTATACAAATTTCCCGAATATGTTAATACGGAATAAAGAGATATTTACAAAAGTCTGTTCAGGTAGGAAACGGAAGTATGACGTTTCCCGTAGAAATCAGTTTCTGATTGGCTGATTGGTTGTTGAGGTAACCATAGGGGACCTCGTGAGAAGCACGAGGATATTGCACGTAAATGTTATTATAAAACATCATGCACAGACGGTGTTAGGCAGTCTGGCTTCAAGACTCAAGGCGGAAGCTAAAAAATAAAAAGAACTGCTAGGCGGAAGGCAAGAGCAGTTTTAATTATTTGTTTAAAAGAGAAACAAGGAAAGGTTTCTATAGACGGAATATTTCTGAAAGAGAAATTAATTTAATATACAAAGAGGGTGTCTTTTACTTACATTTAGTTACGTAATAAATTGTGAACGGTGTTCGTACATAACAATTAAGGTTCAGAAGTACAAAAGTTGAATTTAAATATAAATTCAGCTAAAAGCAAATAAAAGTATTATTTAAGGAAAAATATATGTATATTTATTTCCTATAGAAAATTCCTGAATATAAAGGAATTTAGTTACTTGTCCGAATTAAGGCAACAGTATAAATTATTATCGTACAAATAAATAACGTATCGAGTTAGATACTTTATAAATTGTATAGAGTTATAATATAGAATATTACTACGTCATAGCAACCGTCAGTTAAAGAAAGAAGACTGTCCGTTATTTCCATATCTATATAAAGGTTCCGAGTATTTTTCCGCAGAAAAATACATTGTGCAAGAAGATCAGGCAGCTACCCAGAAATATATTGACAATAATAAAACATTTTTATTCATAATATATTATAAATATTTCATATACGTAATTAATAAATTATATATTGTATATCCAACTTTCTCATTCATATTCACCAAAAGCCAGAGACTCAACGATCCCTTATAGATAACATAATGTTGTGGCTATATTAAAGGTTCTTCTTGTATTTAGTGGTCTTGTCTGGATATTACAGTCCTTTCTTGTATATTGGTGTAACTTTGACCGGTAAAACTATAAACAGTCAAAGTCCCACTATTGTACGAATCGTTTGATCACACGGTTTAAGGTACACAAGAACTAAGCATAGCCCTACGGCGTTACAATATAACACCCCAGTCATGCCCTCATAATACCCTAGTCAGGAATTTGTGACATCCTAGTCGTACACAATCAACTATATAATACATTCAGACATCATATCTTTGTAATAATTGTTCTATTGTATCTATCACACCTTCATTGATAATGTCTTCATCTAACACCCCAGTCATGCCCTTGTAACACCCTAATCAGGCATTTGGGACATCCCAGTCATACACAATCAACTATATAATACATACAGACATCATATCTTTGTAATAATTGTTCTATTGTATCGATCACACCTGCATTGATAATGTCTTCAACTAACACCCCAGTCATGCCCTCATAACACCCTAGTCAGGCATTTGCGACATCCCAGTCATACACAATCAACTATATAATACATACAGACATCATATCTTTGTAATAATTGTTCTATTGTATCTATCACACATTTGTTTTATAATGTCCTATCTAACACCCCACTCATGCCCTTTTAACACCCTAGTCAGGCATTTGGGACATCCCAGTCATACACAATCAACTATATAATACATACAGACATCATATCTTTGTAATCATTGTTCTATTGTATCAATCACACCTTCATTTATAATGTCTTTATCTAATACCCCACTCATGCCCTCATAGCACCCTAGTCAGGCATTTGGGACATCCCAGTCATACACAATCAACTATATAATACATACAGACATCATATCTTTGTAATAATAATTCTATTGTATCTATCCGACATTCTTTTATAATGTCTTCATATAACATCCCAGTCATGCCCTTGTAACACCCTAGTCAGGAATTTGTGACATCCTAGTCGTACACAATCAACTATATAATACATTCAGACATCATATCTTTGTAATAATTGTTCTATTGTATCTATCACACCTTCATTTATAATGTTTTCATCTAACACCCCAGTCATGCCTTTGTAACACCCTAATATGGCATTTGGGACATCCCAGTCATACACAATCAACTATATAATACATTCAGACATCATATCTTTGTAATAATTGTTCTATTGTATATATCACACATTCATTTATAATGTCTTCATCTAACACCCCAGTCATGCCCTCATAGCACCCTAGTCAGGCATTTTGGACATCACAGTCATACACAATCAACTATATATTACATACAGACATCTAATCTTTGTCATCATTGTTCTATTGTATCGATCACACCTTCATTTATAATGTCTTCATCTAACACCCCAGTCATGCCCTCATAGCACCCTAGTCAGGCATTTGGGACATCCCAGTCATACACAATCAACTATATAATAGATACAGACATCATATCTTTATAATAATTGTTCTATTGTATCGATCACACCTGCATTGACAATGTCTTCAACTAACACCCCAGTCATGCCCTCATAGCACCCTAGTCAGGCATTTGGGACATCCCAGTCATACACAATCAACTATATAATAATACAGACATCATATCTTTGTAATAATTGTTCTATTGTATCTATCACACATTTTTTTTATAATGTCCTATCTAACACCCCACTCATGCCCTTTTAACACCCTAGTCAGGCATTTGGGACATCCCAGTCATACACAATCAACTATATAATACATACAGACATCATATCTTTGTAATCATTGTTCTATTGTATCAATCACACCTTCATTTATAAAGTCTTCATCTAACACCCCAGTCATGCCCTCATAGCACCCTAGTCAGGCATTTGGGACATCCCAGTCATACACAATCAACTATATAATACATACAGACATCATATCTTTGTAATAATTGTTCTATTGTATCTATCACACATTCATTTATAATGTCTTCATCTAACACCCCAGTCATGCCCTTGTAACACCCTAATATGGCATTTGGGACATCCCAGTCATACACAATCAACTATATAATACATTCAGACATCATATCTTTGTAATAATTGTTCTATTGTATCTATCACACATTCATTTATAATGTCTTCATCTAACACCCCAGTCATGCCCTCATAGCACCCTAGTCAGGCATTTTGGACATCACAGTCATACACAATCAACTATATATTACATACAGACATCTAATCTTTGTAATCATTGTTCTATTTTATCGATCACAACTTCATTTATAATGTCTTCATCTAACACCCCAGTCATGCCCTCATAGCACCCTAGTCAGGCATTTGGGACATCCCAGTCATACACAATCAACTAAATAATACAAACAGACATCATATCTTTGTAATAAATGTTCTATTGTATCTATCCCACATTCTTTTATAATGTCTTCATATAAAACCCCAGTCATGCCCTTGTAACACCCTAGTCAGGAATTTGTGACATCCTAGTCGTACACAATCAACTATATAATACATTCAGACATCATATCTTTGTAATAATTGTTCTATTGTATCTATCACACATTCATTTATAATGTCTTCATCTAACATCCCAGTCATGCCCTCATAGCACCCTAGTCAGGCATTTTGGACATCACAGTCATACACAATCAACTATATATTACATACAGACATCTAATCTTTGTAATCATTGTTCTATTGTATCTATCACACATTCATTTATAATGTCTTCTTCTAACACCCCAGTCATGCTCTAATAGCACCCTAGTCAGGCATTTTGGACATCACAGTCATACACAATCAACTATATATTACATACAGACATCTAATCTTTGTAATCATTGTTCTATTGTATCGATCACAACTTCATTTATAATGTCTTCATCTAACACCCCAGTCATGCCCTCATAGCACCCTAGTCAGGCATTTGGGACATCCCAGTCATACACAATCAACTATATAATACATACAGACATCATATCTTTGTAATAATTGTTCTATTGTATCTATCACACCTTCTTTTATAATGTCTTCATATAACACCCCAGTCATGCCCTTGTAACACCCTAGTCAGGCATTTGTGACATCCTAGTCGTACACAATCAACTATATAATACATTCAGACATCATACCTTTGTAATAATTGTTCTATTGTATCTATCACACCTTCATATATAATGTCTTCATCTAACACCCCAGTCATGCTCTTGTAACACCCTAATCAGGCATTTGGGACATCCCAGTCATACACAATCAACTATATAATACATTCAGACATCATATCGTTGTAATAATTGTTCTATTGTATCTATCACACCTTCATTTATAATGTCTTCAATTAACACCCCAGTCATGCCCTTGTAACACCCTAGTCAGGTATTTGGGACATCCCAGTCATACGCAATCAACTATATAATACATACAGACATCATATCCTTGTAATAATTGTTCTATTGTATCTATCACACCTTCATTTATAATGTGTTCATCTAACATCCCAGTCATGCCCTTGTAACACCCTAGTCGGGCATTTTGGACATCCTAGTCGTACACAATCAACTATTTAATACATTCAGACATCATATCTTTGTAATAATTGTTCTATTGTATCTATCACACCTTCATTGATAATGTCTTCATCTAACATCCCAGTCATGCCCTTGTAACACCCTAGTCAGGCATTTGTGACATCCTAGTCGAACACAATCAACTATATGATGCATACAGACATCATATCCTTGTAATAATTGTTCTATTGGACCTATCACATGTTTTTTTTAATAATGTCCTATCTAACACCCCACTCATGCCCTTTTAACACCATAGTCAGGCATTTGTGACATCCCAGTCATACACAATCAACTATATAATACATTCAGACATCATATCTTTTTAATAATTGTTCTATTGTATCAATCACACCTTCATTTATAATGTTTATCTAACATCCCAGTCATGCCCTTGTAACACCCTAGTCACGCATTTGTGACATCCTAGTCGAACACAATCAACTATATGATACATACAGACATCATATCCTTGTAATAATTGTTCTATTGGATCTATCACATATTTTTTATAATGTCCTATCTAACACCCCACTCATGCCCTTTTAACACCCTAGTCAGGCATTTGTGACATCCCAGTCATACACAATCAACTATATAATACATACAGACATCATATCTTTTTAATAATTGTTCTATTGTATCAATCACACCTTCATTTATAATGTCTTCATCTATCACCCCAGTCATGCCCTCATAGCACCTTAGTCAGGCATTTGGGACATCCCAGTCATACACAATCAACTATATAATACATATAGACATCCTATCTTTGTAATAATTGTTCTGTTGTATCTATCACACCTTTTTTTATAATGTCTTCATATAACACCCCAGTCATGCCCTTGTAAAACCCTATTCAGGAAATTGTGACATCCTAGTGGAACACAATCAACTACTTATTGTGTATTAACATAGCACTATGATGTTCGACTGTGTATCTATAGATGCATGCTTGATATAATTGGTTTTATGGTGTAGTAAGATAGTATTACGATGTTATATTGTCTATCTATTGTAAAATGTTTGGTATAATTGGTTTTTAATGCGAAGTAAGATAGTTCTATGATTTTAGATGGTCTATCTTTTGAAACATGCTTGGTATAATTGGTTTGTATTGTCTAATAAGATAGTACTATGATGTTATATTGTCTATCTATTGAAACATGCTTGGTATAATTTGTTTTTATTGTGTAGTAAGATAGGGCTATGATGTTAGATGGTCTACGTATTGAAATAGCCTTGGTATAATTGGTTTTCATGATGTAGTAAGATAGTACTATAATGTTAGATGGTCTATCTATTGAAACATGCTTGATATAATTGGTTTTTCTGGTGTAGTAAGATAGTACTATGATGTTAGATGGTCTATCTATTGAATCATGCTTGGTATAATTGATTTTTATTGTGTAGTAAGATAGTACTATGATGTAAGATGGTCTATCTATTCAAACATGCTTGATATATATGGTTTTATTGCATAATAAGATGATTTATCCTGTAACAAAAATGGCACTGTGGCCTATAGACGTGGTGTCAGAGTCAATCTATCACGGTCAAGTGATTTATCTGTAGCAATAATGGTACTGTGGCCTATAGACATAGTGTCAGAGTCAATTTATCACAGTGAGATGATTTATCCCGTAATAATAATGATACTGTCACCTATAGACATGGTGTAAGAGTCGATCTATCACAGTCAGATGATTTATCCCGTAACAATAATGATACTGTCACCTATTGACATGATGTCAGAGACAATCTATCGCAGTCAGATGGTTTATCCTATAAGAATAATGATACTGTGACCTGTAGACATAGTGTCAGAATCAATCTATCACAGTCCGATGATTTATCCTGTAACAATAATGTTACTGTGGCCTAAAGACGTGGTGTCAAAGTCAATCTATATCTGTCAGTTGATTTATCCCGTAATAATAATGATACTGTGACCTATAGACATGGTGTCAGAGTCAATTTATCACAGTCAGATTATTTATCCCGTAACAATAATGATACTGTGACCTATAGACATGGTGTCAGAGTCAATCTATCACAGTCAGATTATTTATCCCGTAACAATAATGATACTATGACCTATAGACATGGTGTCAGAGTCAATCTATCACAGTCAGATTATTTATCCCGTAACAATAATGATACTATGACCTATAGACATGGTGTCAGAGTCAATCTATCACAGTCAGATGATTTATCCTGTAACAATAATGATACCTTGACCAATAGAAATGGTGTCAGCGTCAATCTATCACAGTCAGATTATATATCCCGTAACAATAATGATACTGTGACCTATAGACATGGTGTCAGAGTCAATTTATCATAGTCAGATGATTTATCCTGTAACAATGATGATACTGTGACCTATAGCCATAGTGTCAGAATCAATCTATCACAGTCAGATGATTTATCCTGTAACAATGATGATACTGTGAGTTATAGACATAGTGTAAGAATCAGTCTATCACAGTCAGATGATTTATCCTGTAACAATAATCATACTTTGACCTATAGACATATTGTCAGAGTCAATCTATCACAGTCAGATGATTTATCCTTTATAAAAAATGATACTGTGGCCTATAGACATGGTGTCATAGTCAATCGATCACAGTCAGGTGATTTATTCTGTAGCAATAATGGTACTGTGGCCTATAGACATAGTGTCAGAGTCAATTTATCACAGTCAGATGATTTATCCCGTAATAATAATGATACTGTGACCTATAGACATGGTGTAAGAGTCAATCTATCACAGTCAGATGATTTATCCCGGAAAATAATTATACTGTGACCTATAGACATGGTGTCAGAGTCAATCTATCACAGTCCGATGATTTATCCTGTAACAATAATGATGCCTTGACCAAAAGAAATGGCGTCAGAGTAAACCTATTACAGTCAGATGATTTATCCTGTACCACCAGTGGTACTGTGGTCAATAGACATAGTGTCAGAGTCAATCTATTACAGTCAGATGATTTATCCTGTAACAATGATGATACTGTGAGTTATAGACATAGTGTAAGAATCAGTCTATCACAGTCAGATGATTTATCCTGTAACAATAATGATACTTTGACCTATAGACATATTGTCAGAGTCAATCTATCACAGTCAGATGATTTATCCTTTATAAAAAATGGTACTGTGGCCTATAGACATCGTGTCATAGTCAATCGATCACAGTCAGGTGATTTATTCTGTAGCAATAATGGTACTGTGGCCTATAGACATAGTGTCAGAGTCAATTTATCACAGTCAGATGATTTATCCCGTAATAATAATGATACTGTGACCTATAGACATGGTGTAAGAGTCAATCTATCACAGTCAGATAATTTATCCCGGAAAAATAATGATACTGTGACCTATAGACATGGTGTCAGAGTCAATCTATCACAGTCCGATGATTTATCCTGTAACAATAATGATGCCTTGACCAAATGAAATGGCGTCAGAATAAACCTATTACAGTCAGATGATTTATCCTGTACCACCAGTGGTACTGTGATCAATAGACATAGTGTCAGAGTCAATCTATTACAGTCAGATGATATCTCCTGTAACAATATTGATAATGTGACCTATAGACATGATGTCAGAGTTAATCTATCACAGTCATATGATGTATCCTGTAACAATAATGATACTGTGACCTATAGACATGGTGTCAGAGTCAATCTATCACAGTCAGATGATTTATCCTATAACAGTAATGATACCTTGACCAATAGAAATGGCGTCAGAGTAAATCTGTCACAGTCAGATGATTTATCCTGTACCACTAGTGGTACTGTGGCCAATAGACATAGTGTCAGAGTCAATCAATCACAGTCAGATGATTTATCCTGTAACGGTAATGATACTGTCACATATAGACATGATGTCAGAGTCAATCTATCACAGTCAGACGATTTATCCTGTAACAATGATGATAATGTGACCCATAGACATAGTTGTCAGAATCAATCTATCACAGTCAGATGATTTATCCTGTAACAATAATGATACTTTGACCTATAGACATAGTGTCAGAGTCAATCTATAACAGTCAGATGATTCATCCTGTAACAAAAATGGTACTGTGGCCTATAGACATAGTGTCAGAGTCAATCTATCACAGTCAGATGATTTATCCCGTAACAATAATGATACTGTGACCTATATACATGGTGTCAGAGTCAATCTATCACAGTCAGATGATTTATCATATAACAGTAATGATACCTTGACCAATAGAAATGGCGTCAGAGTAAATCTGTCACAGTCATCTGATTTATCCTGTACCACTAGTGGTACTGTGGCCAATGGACATAGTGTCAGAGTCAATCCATCACAGTCAGATGATTTATCCTGTAACGGTAATCATACTGTCACCTATAGACATGATGTCAGAGTCAATCTATCACGGTCAGACGATTTATCCTGTAACAATGATGATAATGTGACCCATAGACATAGTTGTCAGAATCAATTTATCACAGTCAGATGATTTATCCTGTAACAATAATGATTCTTTGACCTATAGACATAGTGTCAGAATCAATCTATCGCAGTCAGATGATTTATCCTGTAACAAAAATGGCACTGTGGCCTATAGACGTGGTGTCAGAGACAATCTATCACAGTCAGATGATTTATCATATAACACTAATGATACTGTTACCTATAGACATAGTGTCAGAATCAATCTATCACAGTCCGATGATTTATCCTGTTTCAATAATGATACCTTGACCAATAGAAATTGTGTCAGAGTCAATCTATCACAGTCAGATGATTTATCCCGTAATAATAATGATACTGTGACCTATAGACATGGTATCAGACTCAATCCATCACAGTCAGATTATTTATCCCGTAACAGTAATGATACTGTGACCTATATACATGGTGTCAGAGTCAATCTATCACAGTCAGATGATTTATCCTATAACAGTAATGATACCTTGACCAATAGAAATGGCGTCAGAGTAAATCTGTCACAGTCAGATGATTTATCCTGTACCACTAGTGGTACTGTGGCCAATAGACAAAGTGTCAGAGTCAATCAATCACAGTCAGATGATTTATCCTGTAACGGTAATGATACTGTCACCTATAGACATGATGTCAGAGTCAATCTATCACAGTCAGACGATTTATCCTGTAACAATGATGATAATGTGACCCATAGACATAGTTGTCAGAATCAATCTATCACAGTCAGTTGATTTATCCTGTAACAATAATGATACTTTGACCTATAGACATAGTGTCAGAGTCAATCTATCGCAGTCAGATGATTTATCCTGTAACAAAAATGGTACTGTGGCCTATAGACATGGTGTCATAGTCAATCCATCACAATCAGATGATTTATCCTGTAACAAAAATGGCACTGTGGCCTATAGACGTGGTGTCAGAGTCAATCTATCACAGTCAGGTGATTTATCCTGTAGCAATAATGGTACTGTGGCCTATAGACATAGTGTCAGAGTCAATTTATCACAGTCAGATGATTTATCCCGTAATAATAATGAAACTGTGACCTATAGACATGGTGTCAGAGTCAATCTATCACAGTCAGATGATTTATTCTGTTAACAATAATGATACCTTGACCAATAGAAATGGTGTCAGAGTCAATCTATCACAGTCAGATGATTTATCCCGTAATAATAATGATACTGTGACCTATAGACATGGTGTCAGACTCAATCCATCACAGTCAGATTATTTATCCCGTAACAGTAATAATACTGTGACCTATATACATGGTGTCAGAGTCAATCTATCACAGTCAGATGATTTATCCTATAACAGTAATGATACCTTGACCAATAGAAATGGCGTCAGAGTAAATCTGAAACAGTCAGATGATTTTTCCTGTACCACTAGTGGTACTGTGGCCAATAGACATAGTGTCAGAGTCAATCAATCACAGTCAGATGATTTATCCTGTAACGGTAATGATACTGTCACCTATAGACATGATGTCAGAGTCAATCTATCACAGTCAGACGATTTATCCTGTAACAATGATGATAATGTGACCCATAGACATAGTTGTCAGAATCAATCTATCACAGTCAGATGATTTATCCTGTAACAATAATGATACTTTGACCTATAGACATAGTGTCAGAGTCAATCTATCGCAGTCAGATGATTCATCCTGTAACAAAAATGGTACTGTGGCCTATAGACATGGTGTCATAGTCAATCCATCACAATCAGATGATTTATCCTGTAACAAAAATGGCACTGTGGCCTATAGACGTGGTGTCAGAGTCAATCTATTACAGTCAGGTGATTTATCCTGTAGCAATAATGGTACTGTGGCCTATAGACATACTGTCAGAGTCAATTTATCACAGTCAGATGATTTATCCCGTAATAATAATGAAACTGTGACCTATAGACATGGTGTAAGAGTCAATCTATCACAGTCAGATGATTTATTCTGTTAACAATAATGATACCTTGACCAATAGAAATGGTGTCAGAGTCAATCTATCACAGTCAGATGATTTATCCCGTAATAATAATGATACTGTGACCTATAGACATGGTGTCAGACTCAATCCATCACAGTCAGATTATTTATCCCGTAACAGTAATAATACTGTGACCTATACACATGGTGTCAGAGTCAATCTATCACAGTCAGATGATTTATCCTATAACAGTAATGATACCTTGACCAATAGAAATGGCGTCAGAGTAAATCTGTCACAGTCAGATGATTTATCCTGTACCACTAGTGGTACTGTGGCCAATAGACATAGTGCCAGAGTCAATCAATCACAGTCATATGATTTATCCTGTAACGGTAATGATACTGTCACCTATAGACATGATGTCAGAGTCAATCTATCACAGTCAGACGATTTATCCTGTAACAATGATGATAATGTGACCCATAGACATAGTTGTCAGAATCAATCTATCACAGTCAGATGATTTATCCTGTAACAATAATGATACTTTGACCTATAGACATAGTGTCAGAGTCAATCTATCGCAGTCAGATGATTTATTCTGTAACAAAAATGGTACTGTGGCCTATAGACATGGTGTAATAGTCAATCCATCACAATCAGATGATTTATCCTCTAACAAAAATGGCACTGTGGCCTATAGACGTGGTGTCAGAGTCAATCTATCACAGTCAGGTGATTTATCCTGTAGCAATAATGGTACTGTGGCCTATAGACATACTGTCAGAGTCAATTTATCACAGTCAGATGATTTATCCCGTAATAATAATGAAACTGTGACCTATAGACATGGTGTAAGAGTCAATCTATCACAGTCAGATGATTTATCCCGTATGAATAATGATACTGTGACCTATAGACATGGTGTCAGAGTCAATCTATCACAGTCAGATGATTTATTCTGTTAACAATAATGATACCTTGACCAATAGAAATGGCGTCAGAGTAAATCTGTCACAGTCATATGATTTATCCTGTACCACTAGTGGTACTGTGGCCAATGGACATAGTGTCAGAGTCAATCCATCACAGTCAGATGATTTATCCTGTAACGGTAATGATACTGTCACCTATAGACATGATGTCAGAGTCAATCTATCACAGTCAGATGATTTATCCTGTAAAAATGATGATAATGTGACCCATAGACATAGTTGTCAGAATCAATTCATCACAGTCAGATGATTTATCATATAACACTAATGATACTGTTACCTATAGACATAGTGTCAGAATCAATCTATCACAGTCCGATGATTTATCCTGTTTCAATAATGATACGTTGACCAATAGAAATGGTGTCAGAGTCAATCTATCACAGTCAGATGATTTATCCCGTAATAATAATGATACTGTGACATATAGACATGGTGTCAGACTCAATCCATCACACTCAGATTATTTATCCCGTAACAGTAATGCTACTGTGACCTATATACATGGTGTCAGAGTCAATCTATCACAGTCAGATGATTTATCCTATAACAGTAATGATACCTTGACCAATAGAAATGGCGTCAGAGTAAATCTGTCACAGTCAGATGATTTATCCTGTACCACTAGTGGTACTGTGGCCAATAGACATAGTGTCAGAGTCAATCAATCACAGTCAGATGATTTATCCTGCAACGGTAATGATACTGTCACCTATAGACATAGTGTCAGAGTCAATCAATCACAGTCAGATGATTTATCCTGTAACGGTAATGATACTGTCACCTATAGACATGATGTCAGAGTCAATCTATCACAGTCAGACGATTTATCCTGTAACAATGATGATAATGTGACCCATAGACATAGTTGTCAGAATCAATCTATCACAGTCAGATGATTTATCCTGTAACAATAATGATACTTTGACCTATAGACATAGTGTCAGAGTCAATCTATCGCAGTCAGATGATTCATCCTGTAACAAAAATGGTACTGTGGCCTATAGACATGGTGTCATAGTCAATCCATCACAATCAGATGATTTATCCTGTAACAAAAATGGCACTGTGGCCTATAGACGTGGTGTCAGAGTCAATCTATCACAGTCAGGTGATTTATCCTGTAGCAATAATGGTACTGTGGCCTATAGACATACTGTCAGAGTCAATTTATCACAGTCAGATGATTTATCCCGTAATAATAATGAAACTGTGACCTATAGACATGGTGTAAGAGTCAATCTATCACAGTCAGATGATTTATTCTGTTAACAATAATGATACCTTGACCAATAGAAATGGTGTCAGAGTCAATCTATCACAGTCAGATGATTTATCCCGTAATAATAATGATACTGTGACTATAGACATGGTGTCAGACTCAATCCATCACAGTCAGATTATTTATCCCGTAACAGTAATAATACTGTGACCTATACACATGGTGTCAGAGTCAATCTATCACAGTCAGATGATTTATCCTATAACAGTTATGATACCTTGACCAATAGAAATGGCGTCAGAGTAAATCTGTCACAGTCAGATGATTTATCCTGTACCACTAGTGGTACTGTGGCCAATAGAGATAGTGTCAGAGTCAATCTATCACAGTCAGATGAGATATCATGTAACAATAATGATACTGTGACCTATAGACATGGCGTCAGAGTCAATCTATCACAGTCATATGATTTATCATGTAACAATAATGATACTGTCACCTAAAGACATGATGTCAGAGACAATCTATCACAGTCATATGATTTATCCTGTAACAATAATGATACTGTAACCTATAGACATAGTGTCAGTCAGAATCAATCTATCACAGTCCGATGATTTATCCTGTAACAATAATGATACCTTGACCAATAGAAATGGTGTCAGAGTAAATCTATCACAGTCAGATGATTTATGTTGTACCAATAATGGTACTTTGGCCAATATACATAGTGTGAGAGTCAATCTATCACAGTCAGATGATTTATCCTGTAACAATAATGATACTGTGACCTATAGACATACTGTCAGAGTCAATATATCACAGTCAGATGATTTATCCTGTAACAAAAAGGGTACTGTGACCTATAGACATACTGTCAGAGTCAATCTATCACAGTCAGATGATTTATCCTGTAACAAAAATGGTACTGTGGCCTATAGACTTGGTGTCAGAGTCAATCTATCACAGTCATATGATTTATCCTGTAACAATAATGATACTGTGACCTATAGACATAGTGTCAGTCAGAATCAATCTATCACAGTCCGATGATTTATCCTGTAACAATAATGATACCTTGACCAATAGAAATGGTGTCAGAGTAAATCTATCACAGTCAGATGATTTATGTTGTACCAATAATGGTACTTTGGCCAATATACATAGTGTGAGAGTCAATCTATCACAGTCAGATGATTTATCCTGTAACAATAATGATACTGTGACCTATAGACATACTGTCAGAGTCAATATATCACAGTCAGATGATTTATCCTGTAACAAAAAGGGTACTGTGACCTATAGACATACTGTCAGAGTCAATCTATCACAGTCAGATGATTTATCCTGTAACAAAAATGGTACTGTGGCCTATAGACTTGGTGTCAGAGTCAATCTATCACAGTCCGATGATTTATCCTGTAACAATAATGATACCTTGACCAATAGAAATGGTGTCAGAGTAAATCTATCACACTCAGATGATTTATCTTGTACCAATAATGGTACTTTGGCCAATATACATAGTGTGAGAGTCAATCTATCACAGTCAGATGATTTATCCTGTAACAATAATGATACTGTGACCTATAGTCATACTGTCAGAGTCAATATATCACAGTCAGATGATTTATCCTGTAACAAAAAGGGTACTGTGACCTATAGACATAATGTCAGAGTCAATCTATCACAGTCAGATGATTTATCCTGTAACAATAATGATACTGTGACCTATAGACATACTGTCAGAGTCAATATATCACAGTCAGATGATTTATCCTGTAACAAAAAGGGTACTGTGACCTATAGACATAGTGTCAGAGTCAATCTATCACAGTCAGATGATTTATCCCGTAACAATAATGATACTGTGACCTATATACATGGTGTCAGAGTCAATCTATCACAGTCAGATGATTTATCCTGTAACAATAATGATACTGTGACCTATAGTCATACTGTCAGAGTCAATATATCACAGTCAGATGATTTATCCTGTAACAAAAAGGGTACTGTGACCTATAGACATACTGTCAGAGTCAATCTATCACAGTCAGATGATTTATCCTGTAACAATAATGATACTGTGACCTATAGACATACTGTCAGAGTCAATATATCACAGTCAGATGATTTATCTTGTAACAAAAAGGGTACTGTGACCTATAGACATAGTGTCAGAGTCAATTTATCACAGTCAGATGATTTATCCCGTAATAATAATGATACTGTGACCTATAGACATGGTGTAAGAGTCAATCTATCACAGTCAGATAATTTATCCCGGAAAAATAATGATACTGTGACCTATAGACATGGTGTCAGAGTCAATCTATCACAGTCCGATGATTTATCCTGTAACAATAATGATGCCTTGACCAAATGAAATGGCGTCAGAGTAAACCTATTACAGTCAGATGATTTATCCTGTACCACCAGTGGTACTGTGGTCAATAGACATAGTGTCAGAGTCAATCTATTACTGTCAGATGATATCTCCTGTAACAATATTGATAATGTGACCTATAGACATGATGTCAGAGTTAATCTATCACAGTCATATGATGTATCCTGTAACAATAATGATACTGTGACCTATAGACATGGTGTCAGAGTCAATCTATCACAGTCAGATGATTTATCCTATAACAGTAATGATACCTTGACCAATAGAAATGGCGTCAGAGTAAATATGTCACAGTCAGATGATTTATCCTGTACCACTAGTGGTACTGTGGCCAATAGACATAGTGTCAGAGTCAATCAATCACAGTCAGATGATTTATCCTGTAACGGTAATGATACTGTCACATATAGACATGATGTCAGAGTCAATCTATCACAGTCAGACGATTTATCCTGTAACAATGCTGATAATGTGACCCATAGACATAGTTGTCAGAATCAATCTATCACAGTCAGATGATTTATCCTGTAACAATAATGATACCTTGACCAATAGAAATGGTGTCAGAGTAAATCTATCACACTCAGATGATTTATCTTGTACCAATAATGGTACTTTGGCCAATATACATAGTGTGAGAGTCAATCTATCACAGTCAGATGATTTATCCTGTAACAATAATGATACTGTGACCTATAGTCATACTGTCAGAGTCAATATATCACAGTCAGATGATTTATCCTGTAACAAAAAGGGTACTGTGACCTATAGACATACTGTCAGAGTCAATCTATCACAGTCAGACGATTTATCCTGTAACAATGATGATAATGTGACCCATAGACATAGTTGTCAGAATCAATCTATCACAGTCAGATGATTTATCCTGTAACAATAATGATACTTTGACCTATAGACATAGTGTCAGAGTCAATCTATCGCAGTCAGATGATTTATCCTGTAAGAAAAATGGTACTGTGGCCTATAGACATGGTGTCATAGTCAATCCATCACAATCAGATGATTTATCCTGTAACAAAAATGGCACTGTGGCCTATAGACGTGGTGTCAGAGTCAATCTATCACAGTCAGGTGATTTATCCTGTAGCAATAATGGTACTGTGGCCTATAGACATACTGTCAGAGTCAATTTATCACAGTCAGATGATTTATCCCGTAATAATAATAAAACTGTGACCTATAGACATGGTGTAAGAGTCAATCTATCACAGTCAGATGATTTATTCTGTTAACAATAATGATACCTTGACCAATAGAAATGGTGTCAGAGTCAATCTATCACAGTCAGATGATTTATCCCGTAATAATAATGATACTGTGACCTATAGACATGGTATCAGACTCAATCCATCACAGTCAGATTATTTATCCCGTAACAATAATGATACTGTCACCTAAAGACATGATGTCAGAGACAATCTATCACAGTCATATGATTTATCCTGTAACAATAATGATACTGTGACCTATAGACATAGTGTCAGTCAGAATCAATCTATCACAGTCCGATGATTTATCCTGTAACAATAATGATACCTTGACCAATAGAAATGGTGTCAGAGTAAATCTATCACAGTCAGATGATTTATGTTGTACCAATAATGGTACTTTGGCCAATATACATAGTGTGAGAGTCAATCTATCACAGTCAGATGATTTATCCTGTAACAATAATGATACTGTGACCTATAGACATACTGTCAGAGTCAATATATCACAGTCAGATGATTTATCCTGTAACAAAAAGGGTACTGTGACCTATAGACATACTGTCAGAGTCAATCTATCACAGTCAGATGATTTATCCTGTAACAAAAATGGTACTGTGGCCTATAGACTTGGTGTCAGAGTCAATCTATCACAGTCATATGATTTATCCTGTAACAATAATGATACTGTGACCTATAGACATAGTGTCAGAATCAATCTATCACAGTCCGATGATTTATCCTGTAACAATAATGATACCTTGACCAATAGAAATGGTGTCAGAGTAAATCTATCACACTCAGATGATTTATCTTGTACCAATAATGGTACTTTGGCCAATATACATAGTGTGAGAGTCAATCTATCACAGTCAGATGATTTATCCTGTAACAATAATGATACTGTGACCTATAGTCATACTGTCAGAGTCAATATATCACAGTCAGATGATTTATCCTGTAACAAAAAGGGTACTGTGACCTATAGACATAATGTCAGAGTCAATCTATCACAGTCAGATGATTTATCCTGTAACAATAATGATACTGTGACCTATAGACATACTGTCAGAGTCAATATATCACAGTCAGATGATTTATCCTGTAACAAAAAGGGTACTGTGACCTATAGACATAGTGTCAGAGTCAATCTATCACAGTCAGATGATTTATCCCGTAACAATAATGATACTGTGACCTATATACATGGTGTCAGAGTCAATCTATCACAGTCAGATGATTTATCCTGTAACAATAATGATACTGTGACCTATAGTCATACTGTCAGAGTCAATATATCACAGTCAGATGATTTATCCTGTAACAAAAAGGGTACTGTGAGCTATAGACATACTGTCAGAGTCAATCTATCACAGTCAGATGATTTATCCTGTAACAATAATGATACTGTGACCTATAGACATACTGTCAGAGTCAATATATCACAGTCAGATGATTTATCCTGTAACAAAAAGGGTACTGTGACCTATAGACATAGTGTCAGAGTCAATTTATCACAGTCAGATGATTTATCCCGTAATAATAATGATACTGTGACCTATAGACATGGTGTAAGAGTCAATCTATCACAGTCAGATAATTTATCCCGGAAAAATAATGATACTGTGACCTATAGACATGGTGTCAGAGTCAATCTATCACAGTCCGATGATTTATCCTGTAACAATAATGATGCCTTGACCAAATGAAATGGCGTCAGAGTAAACCTATTACAGTCAGATGATTTATCCTGTACCACCAGTGGTACTGTGGTCAATAGACATAGTGTCAGAGTCAATCTATTACTGTCAGATGATATCTCCTGTAACAATATTGATAATGTGACCTATAGACATGATGTCAGAGTTAATCTATCACAGTCATATGATGTATCCTGTAACAATAATGATACTGTGACCTATAGACATGGTGTCAGAGTCAATCTATCACAGTCAGATGATTTATCCTATAACAGTAATGATACCTTGACCAATAGAAATGGCGTCAGAGTAAATATGTCACAGTCAGATGATTTATCCTGTACCACTAGTGGTACTGTGGCCAATAGACATAGTGTCAGAGTCAATCAATCACAGTCAGATGATTTATCCTGTAATAATAATAAAACTGTGACCTATAGACATGGTGTAAGAGTCAATCTATCACAGTCAGATGATTTATTCTGTTAACAATAATGATACCTTGACCAATAGAAATGGTGTCAGAGTCAATCTATCACAGTCAGATGATTTATCCCGTAATAATAATGATACTGTGACCTATAGACATGGTATCAGACTCAATCCATCACAGTCAGATTATTTATCCCGTAACAATAATGATACTGTCACCTAAAGACATGATGTCAGAGACAATCTATCACAGTCATATGATTTATCCTGTAACAATAATGATACTGTGACCTATAGACATAGTGTCAGTCAGAATCAATCTATCACAGTCCGATGATTTATCCTGTAACAATAATGATACCTTGACCAATAGAAATGGTGTCAGAGTAAATCTATCACAGTCAGATGATTTATGTTGTACCAATAATGGTACTTTGGCCAATATACATAGTGTGAGAGTCAATCTATCACAGTCAGATGATTTATCCTGTAACAATAATGATACTGTGACCTATAGACATACTGTCAGAGTCAATATATCACAGTCAGATGATTTATCCTGTAACAAAAAGGGTACTGTGACCTATAGACATACTGTCAGAGTCAATCTATCACAGTCAGATGATTTATCCTGTAACAAAAATGGTACTGTGGCCTATAGACTTGGTGTCAGAGTCAATCTATCACAGTCATATGATTTATCCTGTAACAATAATGATACTGTGACCTATAGACATAGTGTCAGAATCAATCTATCACAGTCCGATGATTTATCCTGTAACAATAATGATACCTTGACCAATAGAAATGGTGTCAGAGTAAATCTATCACACTCAGATGATTTATCTTGTACCAATAATGGTACTTTGGCCAATATACATAGTGTGAGAGTCAATCTATCACAGTCAGATGATTTATCCTGTAACAATAATGATACTGTGACCTATAGTCATACTGTCAGAGTCAATATATCACAGTCAGATGATTTATCCTGTAACAAAAAGGGTACTGTGACCTATAGACATACTGTCAGAGTCAATCTATCACAGTCAGATGATTTATCCTGTAACAATAATGATACTGTGACCTATAGACATACTGTCAGAGTCAATATATCACAGTCAGATGATTTATCCTGTAACAAAAAGGGTACTGTGACCTATAGACATAGTGTCAGAGTCAATCTATCACAGTCAGATGATTTATCCCGTAACAATAATGATACTGTGACCTATATACATGGTGTCAGAGTCAATCTATCACAGTCAGATGATTTATCCTGTAACAATAATGATACTGTGACCTATAGTCATACTGTCAGAGTCAATATATCACAGTCAGATGATTTATCCTGTAACAAAAAGGGTACTGTGACCTATAGACATACTGTCAGAGTCAATCTATCACAGTCAGATGATTTATCCTGTAACAATAATGATACTGTGACCTATAGACATACTGTCAGAGTCAATATATCACAGTCAGATGATTTATCCTGTAACAAAAAGGGTACTGTGACCTATAGACATAGTGTCAGAGTCAATTTATCACAGTCAGATGATTTATCCCGTAATAATAATGATACTGTGACCTATAGACATGGTGTAAGAGTCAATCTATCACAGTCAGATAATTTATCCCGGAAAAATAATGATACTGTGACCTATAGACATGGTGTCAGAGTCAATCTATCACAGTCCGATGATTTATCCTGTAACAATAATGATGCCTTGACCAAATGAAATGGCGTCAGAGTAAACCTATTACAGTCAGATGATTTATCCTGTACCACCAGTGGTACTGTGGTCAATAGACATAGTGTCAGAGTCAATCTATTACTGTCAGATGATATCTCCTGTAACAATATTGATAATGTGACCTATAGACATGATGTCAGAGTTAATCTATCACAGTCATATGATGTATCCTGTAACAATAATGATACTGTGACCTATAGACATGGTGTCAGAGTCAATCTATCACAGTCAGATGATTTATCCTATAACAGTAATGATACCTTGACCAATAGAAATGGCGTCAGAGTAAATATGTCACAGTCAGATGATTTATCCTGTACCACTAGTGGTACTGTGGCCAATAGACATAGTGTCAGAGTCAATCAATCACAGTCAGATGATTTATCCTGTAACGGTAATGATACTGTCACATATAGACATGATGTCAGAGTCAATCTATCACAGTCAGACGATTTATCCTGTAACAATGCTGATAATTTGACCCATAGACATAGTTGTCAGAATCAATCTATCACAGTCAGATGATTTATCCTGTAACAATAATGATACCTTGACCAATAGAAATGGTGTCAGAGTAAATCTATCACACTCAGATGATTTATCTTGTACCAATAATGGTACTTTGGCCAATATACATAGTGTGAGAGTCAATCTATCACAGTCAGATGATTTATCCTGTAACAATAATGATACTGTGACCTATAGTCATACTGTCAGAGTCAATATATCACAGTCAGATGATTTATCCTGTAACAAAAAGGGTACTGTGACCTATAGACATACTGTCAGAGTCAATCTATCACAGTCAGACGATTTATCCTGTAACAATGATGAAACTGTGACCTATAGACATGGTGTAAGAGTCAATCTATCACAGTCAGATGATTTATTCTGTTAACAATAATGATACCTTGACCAATAGAAATGGTGTCAGAGTCAATCTATCACAGTCAGATGATTTATCCCGTAATAATAATGATACTGTGACCTATAGACATGGTGTCAGACTCAATCCATCACAGTCAGATTATTTATCCCGTAACAGTAATAATACTGTGACCTATACACATGGTGTCAGAGTCAATCTATCACAGTCAGATGATTTATCCTATAACAGTTATGATACCTTGACCAATAGAAATGGCGTCAGAGTAAATCTGTCACAGTCAGATGATTTATCCTGTACCACTAGTGGTACTGTGGCCAATAGAGATAGTGTCAGAGTCAATCTATCACAGTCAGATGAGATATCATGTAACAATAATGATACTGTGACCTATAGACATGGCGTCAGAGTCAATCTATCACAGTCATATGATTTATCATGTAACAATAATGATACTGTCACCTAAAGACATGATGTCAGAGACAATCTATCACAGTCATATGATTTATCCTGTAACAATAATGATACTGTGACCTATAGACATAGTGTCAGTCAGAATCAATCTATCACAGTCCGATGATTTATCCTGTAACAATAATGATACCTTGACCAATAGAAATGGTGTCAGAGTAAATCTATCACAGTCAGATGATTTATGTTGTACCAATAATGGTACTTTGGCCAATATACATAGTGTGAGAGTCAATCTATCACAGTCAGATGATTTATCCTGTAACAATAATGATACTGTGACCTATAGACATACTGTCAGAGTCAATATATCACAGTCAGATGATTTATCCTGTAACAAAAAGGGTACTGTGACCTATAGACATACTGTCAGAGTCAATCTATCGCAGTCAGATGATTTATCCTGTAACAAAAATGGTACTGTGGCCTATAGACTTGGTGTCAGAGTCAATCTATCACAGTCATATGATTTATCCTGTAACAATAATGATACTGTGACCTATAGACATAGTGTCAGAATCAATCTATCACAGTCCGATGATTTATCCTGTAACAATAATGATACCTTGACCAATAGAAATGGTGTCAGAGTAAATCTATCACACTCAGATGATTTATCTTGTACCAATAATGGTACTTTGGCCAATATACATAGTGTGAGAGTCAATCTATCACAGTCAGATGATTTATCCTGTAACAATAATGATACTGTGACCTATAGTCATACTGTCAGAGTCAATATATCACAGTCAGATGATTTATCCTGTAACAAAAAGGGTACTGTGACCTATAGACATACTGTCAGAGTCAATCTATCACAGTCAGATGATTTATCCTGTAACAATAATGATACTGTGACCTATAGACATACTGTCAGAGTCAATATATCACAGTCAGATGATTTATCCTGTAACAAAAAGGGTACTGTGACCTATAGACATAGTGTCAGAGTCAATCTATCACAGTCAGATGATTTATCCCGTAACAATAATGATACTGTGACCTATATACATGGTGTCAGAGTCAATCTATCACAGTCAGATGATTTATCCTGTAACAATAATGATACTGTGACCTATAGTCATACTGTCAGAGTCAATATATCACAGTCAGATGATTTATCCTGTAACAAAAAGGGTACTGTGACCTATAGACATACTGTCAGAGTCAATCTATCACAGTCAGATGATTTATCCTGTAACAATAATGATACTGTGACCTATAGACATACTGTCAGAGTCAATATATCACAGTCAGATGATTTATCCTGTAACAAAAAGGGTACTGTGACCTATAGACATAGTGTCAGAGTCAATTTATCACAGTCAGATGATTTATCCCGTAATAATAATGATACTGTGACCTATAGACATGGTGTAAGAGTCAATCTATCACAGTCAGATAATTTATCCCGGAAAAATAATGATACTGTGACCTATAGACATGGTGTCAGAGTCAATCTATCACAGTCCGATGATTTATCCTGTAACAATAATGATGCCTTGACCAAATGAAATGGCGTCAGAGTAAACCTATTACAGTCAGATGATTTATCCTGTACCACCAGTGGTACTGTGGTCAATAGACATAGTGTCAGAGTCAATCTATTACTGTCAGATGATATCTCCTGTAACAATATTGATAATGTGACCTATAGACATGATGTCAGAGTTAATCTATCACAGTCATATGATGTATATTGTAACAATAATGATACTGTGACCTATAGACATGGTGTCAGAGTCAATCTATCACAGTCAGATGATTTATCCTATAACAGTAATGATACCTTGACCAATAGAAATGGCGTCAGAGTAAATATGTCACAGTCAGATGATTTATCCTGTACCACTAGTGGTACTGTGGCCAATAGACATAGTGTCAGAGTCAATCAATCACAGTCAGATGATTTATCCTGTAACGGTAATGATACTGTCACATATAGACATGATGTCAGAGTCAATCTATCACAGTCAGACGATTTATCCTGTAACAATGCTGATAATGTGACCCATAGACATAGTTGTCAGAATCAATCTATCACAGTCAGATGATTTATCCTGTAACAATAATGATACCTTGACCAATAGAAATGGTGTCAGAGTAAATCTATCACACTCAGATGATTTATCTTGTACCAATAATGGTACTTTGGCCAATATACATAGTGTGAGAGTCAATCTATCACAGTCAGATGATTTATCCTGTAACAATAATGATACTGTGACCTATAGTCATACTGTCAGAGTCAATATATCACAGTCAGATGATTTATCCTGTAACAAAAAGGGTACTGTGACCTATAGACATACTGTCAGAGTCAATCTATCACAGTCAGACGATTTATCCTGTAACAATGATGATAATGTGACCCATAGACATAGTTGTCAGAATCAATCTATCACAGTCAGATGATTTATCCTGTAACAATAATGATACTTTGACCTATAGACATAGTGTCAGAGTCAATCTATCGCAGTCAGATGATTTATCCTGTAAGAAAAATGGTACTGTGGCCTATAGACATGGTGTCATAGTCAATCCATCACAATCAGATGATTTATCCTGTAACAAAAATGGCACTGTGGCCTATAGACGTGGTGTCAGAGTCAATCTATCACAGTCAGGTGATTTATCCTGTAGCAATAATGGTACTGTGGCCTATAGACATACTGTCAGAGTCAATTGATCACAGTCAGATGATTTATCCCGTAATAATAATAAAACTGTGACCTATAGACATGGTGTAAGAGTCAATCTATCACAGTCAGATGATTTATTCTGTTAACAATAATGATACCTTGACCAATAGAAATATTGTCAGAGTCAATCTATCACAGTCAGATGATTTATCCCGTAATAATAATGATACTGTGACCTATAGACATGGTATCAGACTCAATCCATCACAGTCAGATTATTTATCCCGTAACAGTAATGATACTGTGGCCTATATACATGGTGTCAGAGTCAATCTATCACAGTCAGATGATTTATCCTATAACAGTAATGATACCTTGACCAATAGAAATGGCGTCAGAGTAAATCTGTCACAGTCAGATGATTTATCCTGTACCACTAGTGGTACTGTGGCCAATAGACAAAGTGTCAGAGTCAATCAATCACAGTCAGATGATTTATCCTGTAACGGTAATGATACTGTCACCTATAGACATGATGTCAGAGTCAATCTATCACAGTCAGACGATTTATCCTGTAACAATGATGATAATGTGACCCATAGACATAGTTGTCACAATCAATCTATCACAGTCAGATGATTTATCCTGTAACAATAATGATACTTTGACCTATAGCCATAGTGTCAGAGTCAATCTATCGCAGTCAGATGATTTATCCTGTAACAAAAATGGTACTGTGGCCTATAGACATGGTGTCATAGTCAATCCATCACAATCAGATGATTTATCCTGTAACAAAAATGGCACTGTGGCCTATAGACGTGGTGTCACAGTCAATCTATCACAGTCAGGTGATTTATCCTGTAGCAATAATGGTACTGTGGCCTATAGACATAGTGTCAGAGTCAATTTATCACAGTCAGATGATTTATCCCGTAATAATAATGAAACTGTGACCTATAGACATGGTGTCAGAGTCAATCTATCACAGTCAGATGATTTATTCTGTTAACAATAATGATACCTTGACCAATAGAAATGGTGTCAGAGTCAATCTATCACAGTCAGATGATTTATCCCGTAATAATAATGATACTGTGACCTATAGACATGGTGTCAGACTCAATCCATCACAGTCAGATTATTTATCCCGTAACAGTAATAATACTGTGACCTATATACATGGTGTCAGAGTCAATCTATCACAGTCAGATGATTTATCCTATAACAGTAATGATACCTTGACCAATAGAAATGGCGTCAGAGTAAATCTGAAACAGTCAGATGATTTTTCCTGTACCACTAGTGGTACTGTGGCCAATAGACATAGTGTCAGAGTCAATCAATCACAGTCAGATGATTTATCCTGTAACGGTAATGATACTGTCACCTATAGACATGATGTCAGAGTCAATCTATCACAGTCAGACGATTTATCCTGTAACAATGATGATAATGTGACCCATAGACATAGTTGTCACAATCAATCTATCACAGTCAGATGATTTATCCTGTAACAATAATGATACTTTGACCTATAGACATAGTGTCAGAGTCAATCTATCGCAGTCAGATGATTTATCCTGTAAGAAAAATGGTACTGTGGCCTATAGACATGGTGTCATAGTCAATCCATCACAATCAGATGATTTATCCTGTAACAAAAATGGCACTGTGGCCTATAGACGTGGTGTCAGAGTCAATCTATCACAGTCAGGTGATTTATCCTGTAGCAATAATGGTACTGTGGCCTATAGACATACTGTCAGAGTCAATTTATCACAGTCAGATGATTTATCCCGTAAAAATAATAAAACTGTGACCTATAGACATGGTGTAAGAGTCAATCTATCACAGTCAGATGATTTATTCTGTTAACAATAATGATACCTTTACCAATAGAAATGGTGTCAGAGTCAATCTATCACAGTCAGATGATTTATCCCGTAATAATAATGATACTGTGACCTATAGACATGGTGTCAGACTCAATCCATCACAGTCAGATTATTTATCCCGTAACAGTAATAATACTGTGACCTATACACATGGTGTCAGAGTCAATCTATCACAGTCAGATGATTTATCCTATAACAGTAATGATACCTTGACCAATAGAAATGGCGTCAGAGTAAATCTGTCACAGTCAGATGATTTATCCTGTACCACTAGTGGTACTGTGGCCAATAGACATAGTGCCAGAGTCAATCAATCACAGTCATATGATTTATCCTGTAACGGTAATGATACTGTCACCTATAGACATGATGTCAGAGTCAATCTATCACAGTCAGACGATTTATCCTGTAACAATGATGATAATGTGACCCATAGACATAGTTGTCAGAATCAATCTATCACAGTCAGATGATTTATCCTGTAACAATAATGATACTTTGACCTATAGACATAGTGTCAGAGTCAATCTATCGCAGTCAGATGATTTATTCTGTAACAAAAATGGTACTGTGGCCTATAGACATGGTGTAATAGTCAATCCATCACAATCAGATGATTTATCCTCTAACAAAAATGGCACTGTGGCCTATAGACGTGGTGTCAGAGTCAATCTATCACAGTCAGGTGATTTATCCTGTAGCAATAATGGTACTGTGGCCTATAGACATACTGTCAGAGTCAATTTATCACAGTCAGATGATTTATCCCGTAATAATAATGAAACTGTGACCTATAGACATGGTGTAAGAGTCAATCTATCACAGTCAGATGATTTATCCCGTATGAATAATGATACTGTGACCTATAGACATGGTGTCAGAGTCAATCTATCACAGTCAGATGATTTATTCTGTTAACAATAATGATACCTTGACCAATAGAAATGGCGTCAGAGTAAATCTGTCACAGTCATATGATTTATCCTGTACCACTAGTGGTACTGTGGCCAATGGTCATAGTGTCAGAGTCAATCCATCACAGTCAGATGATTTATCCTGTAACGGTAATGATACTGTCACCTATAGACATGATGTCAGAGTCAATCTATCACAGTCAGACGATTTATCCTGTAAAAATGATGATAATGTGACCCATAGACATAGTTGTCAGAATCAATTCATCACAGTCAGATGATTTATCATATAACACTAATGATACTGTTACCTATAGACATAGTGTCAGAATCAATCTATCACAGTCCGATGATTTATCCTGTTTCAATAATGATACGTTGACCAATAGAAATGGTGTCAGAGTCAATCTATCACAGTCAGATGATTTATCCCGTAATAATAATGATACTGTGACATATAGACATGGTGTCAGACTCAATCCATCACAGTCAGATTATTTATCCCGTAACAGTAATGCTACTGTGACCTATATACATGGTGTCAGAGTCAATCTATCACAGTCAGATGATTTATCCTATAACGGTAATGATACCTTGACCAATAGAAATGGCGTCAGAGTAAATCTGTCACAGTCAGATGATTTATCCTGTACCACTAGTGGTACTGTGGCCAATAGACATAGTGTCAGAGTCAATCAATCACAGTCAGATGATTTATCCTGTAACGGTAATGATACTGTCACCTATAGACATGATGTCAGAGTCAATCTATCACAGTCAGACGATTTATCCTGTAACAATGATGATACTTTGACCTATAAACATAGTGTCAGAGTCAATCTATCGCAGTCAGATGATTTATCCTGTAACAAAAATGGTACTGTGGCCTATAGACATGGTGTCATAGTCAATCCATCACAATCAGATGATTTATCCTGTAACAAAAATGGCACTGTGGCCTATAGACGTGGTGTCAGAGTCAATCTATCACAGTCAGGTGATTTATCCTGTAGCAATAATGGTACTGTGGCATATAGACATAGTGTCAGAGTCAATTTATCACAGTCAGATGATTTATCCCGTAATAATAATGAAACTGTGACCTATAGACATGGTGTAAGAGTCAATCTATCACAGTCAGATGATTTATTCTGTTAACAATAATGATACCTTGAACAAAAGAAAAGGCGTCAGAGTAAATATATCACAGCCAGATGATTTATCCTGTACCACTAGTGGTACTGTGGCCAATAGACATAGTGTCAGAGTCAATCTATCACAGTCAGATGAGATATCATGTAACAATAATGATACTGTGACCTATAGACATGGCGTCAGAGTCAATCTATCACAGTCATATGATTGATCATGTAACAATAATGATACTGTCACCTAAAGACATGATGTCAGAGACAATCTATCACAGTCATATGATTTATCCTGTAACAATAATGATACTGTGACCTATAGACATAGTGTCAGAATCAATCTATCACAGTCCGATGATTTATCCTGTAACAATAATGATACCTTGACCAATAGAAATGGTGTCAGAGTAAATCTATCACAGTCAGATGATTTATCTTGTACCAATAATGGTACTTTGGCCAATATACATAGTGTGAGAGTCAATCTATCACAGTCAGATGATTTATCCTGTAACAATAATGATACTGTGACCTATAGACATACTGTCAGAGTCAATATATCACAGTCAGATGATTTATCCTGTAACAAAAAGGGTACTGTGACCTATAGACATACTGTCAGAGTCAATCTATCACAGTCAGATGATTTATCCTGTAATAATAATGATACCTTGACCAATAGAAATGGTGTCAGAGTAAATCTATCACAGTCAGATGATTTATCTTGTACCAATAATGGTACTTTGGCCAATATACATAGTGTGAGAGTCAATCTATCACAGTCAGATGATTTATCCTGTAACAATAATGATACTGTGACCTATAGTCATACTGTCAGAGTCAATATATCACAGTCAGATGATTTATCCTGTAACAAAAAGGGTACTGTGACCTAAAGAAATACTGTCAGAGTCAATCTATCACAGTCAGATGATTTATCCTGTAACAATAATGATACTGTGACCTATAGACATACTGTCAGAGTCAATATATCACAGTCAGATGATTTATCCTGTAACAAAAAGGGTACTGTGACCTATAGACATACTGTCAGAGTCAATCTATCACAGTCAGATGATTTATCCTGTAACAAAAATGGTACTGTGGCCTATAGACGTGGTGTCAGAGACAATCTATCACAGTCAGATGATTTATCATATAACACTAATGATACTGTTACTTATAGACATAGTGTCAGAATCAATCTATCACAGTCCGATGATTTATACTGTTTCAATAATGATACCTTGACCAATAGAAATGGTGTCAGAGTCAATCTATCACAGTCAGATGATTTATCCCGTAATAATAATGATACTGTGACCTAAAGAAATGGTGTCAGAGTCAATCTATCACAGTCAGATGATTTATCTTGTAACAATAATGATACTGTGACCTATAGACATAGTGTCAGAATCAATCTATCAGAGTCCGATGATTTATCTTGTAACAATAATGATACCTTGACCAATAGAAATGGTGTCAGAGTAAATCTATCACAGTCAGATGATTTATCTTGTACCAATAATGGTACTTTGGCCAATATACATAGTGTGAGAGCCAATCTATCAAAGTCAGATGATTTATCCTGTAACAATAATGATACTGTGACCTATAGACATACTGTCAGAGTCAGTATATCACAGTCAGATGATTTATCCTGTAACAATAAGGATACCGTGACCTATAGACATAGTGTCAGAGTCAATCTATCACAGTCAGATGATTTATCCTGTAACAATAATGATACCTTGAACAAAAGAAAAGGCGTCAGAGTAAATATATCACAGTCAGATGATTTATCCTGTAACACCAGTGGTACTGTGGCCAATAGACATAGTGTCAGAGTCAATCTATTACAGTCAGATGATATCTCCTGTAACAATAATGATACTGTGACCTATAGACATGATGTCAGAGTTAATCTATCACAGTCATGTGATTTATCCTGTAACAATAATGATACTCTCACCTATAGACATGATGTCAGAGACAATCTATCACAGTCAGATGATTTATCCTGTAACAATAATGATACTATGACCAATAGAAATGGTGTCAGAGTAAATCTATCACAGTCAGATGATTTATCTTGTACCAATAATGGTACTTTGGCCAATATACATAGTGTCAGAGTCAATCTATCACTGTCAGATGATTTATCCTGTAATAATAATGATACTGTGACCTATAAAAATACTGTCAGAGTCAATCTATCACAGTCAGATGATTTATCCTATAACAATAATGATACTTTGACCTAAAGACATAGTGTCAGAAGCAATCTATCACAGTCAGATGATTTTACCTGTAATAATAAGGATACTGTGGCCTAAAGACATAGTGTCAGAGTCAATCTATAACAGTCAGATGATTTATCCTGTAACAATAAGGATACTGTGACCTTTAGACATAGTGTCAGAGTCAATCTATCACAGTCAGATGATTTATCCTTTAACAAAAATGGTACTGTGGCCTATAGACGTGGTGTCAGTGTCAATCTATCACAGTCAGATGATTTATCCCGTAATAATAATGATACTTTGACCTATAGACATAGTTTCAGAATCAATCTATCACAGTCAGATGATTTATCTTGTAACAATAATGATACTGTGACCTATAGACATAGTGTCAGTGTCAATCTATGACAGTCAGATGATTTATCCCGTAATAATAAGTACTTTGACCTATTGACATAGTGTCAGAATCAATCTATCACAGTCAGATGATTTATCCTGTATCACTAGTGGTACTGTGGCCAATAGACATTGTGTCAGAGTCAATCTATCACAGTCAGATGATTTATCCTGTAACAATAATGATACTGTCACCTATAGACATGATGTCAGAGTCAATTTATTACAGTCAGATGATTTATCCTGTAACAATAATGATAATGTGACCTATAGACATAGTGTCAGAATCAATCTATCACACTCAGATGATTTATCTTGTAACAATAATGATACTGTGACCTATAGACATAGTGTCAGAGTCAATCTATCACAGTCCGATTTTTATCCTATAACAATAATGATACTGTGACCTATAGACATGGTGTCAGAGTCAATCTATCACAGTCAGATGATTTATCCTGTAACAATAATGATACCTTGACCAAAAGAAATGGCGTCAGAGTAAATATATCACAGTCAGATGATTTATCCTGTACCACTAGTGGTACTGTGGCCAATAGACATAGTGTCAGAGTCAATATATCACAGTCAGATGATATATCCTGTAACAATAATGATACTGTGACCTATAAACATGGTATCAGAGTTAATCTATCACAGTCAGATGATTTATCATGTAACAATAATGATACTGTCACCTACACACATGATGTCAGAGACAATCTATCACAGTCAGATGATTTATCATATAACATTAATGATACTGTGATCTATAGACATAGCGTCAGAATCAATCTATCACAGTCCGATGATTTATCCTGTAACAATAATGATACCTTGACCAATAGAAATGATGTCAGATTCAATCTATCACAGTCAGATGATTTATCCCGTAATAATAATGATACTGTGACCTATAGACATGGTGTCAGAGTCAATCTATCACAGTCAGATGATTTATCCTATAAAAATAATGATACCTTGACCAAAAGAAATGGCGTCAGAGTAAATCTGTCACAGTCAGATGATTTATCCTGTACCACTAGTGGTACTTTGGCCAATAGACATAGTGTCAGAGTCAATCTATCACAGTCAGATGATTTATCCTGTAACGGTAATAATACTGTCACCTATAGACATGATGTCAGAGTCAATCTATCACAGTCAGACGATTTATCCTGTAACAATGATGATAATGTGACCCATAGACATAGTGTCAGAATCAATCTATCACAGTCAGATGATTTATCCTATAACAATAATGATACTTTGACCTATAGACATAGTGTCAGAGTCAATCTATCACAGTCAGATGATTTATCCTGTAACAAAAATGGTACTGTGGCCTATAGATATGGTGTCATAGTCAATCCATCACAATCAGATGATTTATCCTGTAGCAATAATGGTACTATGGCCTATAGACATAGTGTCAGAGTCAATTTATCACAGTCAATTGATTTATCCCGTAATAATAATGAAACTGTGACCTATAGACATGGTGTAAGAGTCAATCTATCACAGTCAGGTGATTTATCCTGTAGCAATAATGGTACTGTGGCCTATAGACATAGTGTCAGAGTCAATTTATCACAGTCAGTTGATTTATCCCGTTATAATAATGAAACTGTGACCTATAGACATGGTGTAAGAGTCAATCTATCACAGTCCGATGATTTATTCCGTAACAATAAGGATACTGTGACCTATAGACATGGTGTCAGAGTCAATCTATCACAGTCTGATGATTTATCCTGTAACAATAATGATACCTTAAACAAAAGAAAAGGCGTCAGAGTAAATATATCACAGTCAGATGATTTATCCTGTACCACTAGTGGTACTGTGGCCAAAAGACATAGTGTCAGAGTCAATCTATCACAGTCAGATGATATATCATGTAACAATAATGATACTGTGACCTATAGACATGGCGTCAGAGTCAATCTATCACACTCCTATGATTTATCCTGTAACAAAAATGATACTGTGACCTATAGACATCGTGTCAGAATCAATCTATCACAGTGCGATAATTTATCCTGTAACAATAATGATACCTTGACCAATAGAAATGGTGTCAGAGTAAATCTATTACAGTCAGTCAGATGATTTATCTTGTACCAATAATGGTACTTTGGCCAATACACATAGTGTCAGAGTCAATCTATCACAGTCAGATGATTTATCCTGTAACAATAATGATACTGTGACCTATAGACATACTGTCAGAGTCAATCTATCACAGTCAGATGATTGATCCTGTAACAATAAGGATACTGTGACCTATAGACATAGTGTCAGAGTCAATCTATCAAAGTCAGATAACAAAAATGGTACTGTGGCCTATAGACGTGGTGTCAGAGTCAGTCTATCACAGTCAGATGATTTATCCCGTAATAATAATGATACTGTGACCTATAGACATGGTGTCAGAATCAATCTATCACAGTCCGATGATTTATCCTGTAACAATAATGATACCTTGACCAATAGAAATGGTGTTAGAGTAAATCTATCACAGTCAGATGATTTATCCTGTAACAATAATGATACTGTGACCTATAGACATACTGTCATAGTCAATCTATCACAGTCAGATAATTTATCCTGTAACAATAATGATACTGTGACCTATAGACATGATGTCAGAGACAATCCATCACAGTCAGATGATTTATCCTGTAACAATAATGATACTGTGACCTATAGACATAGTGTCAGAATCAATCTATCACAGTCCGATGATTTATCCTGTAACAATAATGATACCTTGACCAATAAAAATGGTGGCAGAGTAAATCTATCACAGTCAGATGATTTATCTTGTACCAATAATGGTACTTTGGCCAATATACATAGTGTCAGAGTCAATGTATCACAGTCAGATGATTTATCCTGTAGCAATAATGAGACTGTGACCTATAGACATACTGTCAGAGTCAATGTATCACAGTCAGACGATTTATCCTGTAACAATGATGATAATGTGACCCATAGACATAGTGTCAGAATCAATCTATCACAGTCAGATGATTTATCCTGTAACAATAATGATACTTTGACCTATAGACATAGTATCAGAGTCAATCTATCACAGTCAGATGATTTATCCTTTAACAAAAATGGTACTGTGGCCTATAGATATGGTGTCATAGTCAATCCATCACAATCAAATGATTTATTCTGTAACAAAAATGGCACTGTGGCCTATAGACGTGGTGTCATAGTCAATCTATCACAGTCAGGTGATTTATCCTGTCCCAATAATGATACTGTGGCCTATAGACATAGTGTCAAAGTCAATTTATCACAGTCAGATGATTTATCCCGTAATAATAATGAAACTGTGACCTATAGACATGGTGTAAGAGTCAATCTATCACAGTCAGATGATTTATCCCGTAACAATAATGATACTGTGACCTATAGACATGGTGTCAGAGTCAATCTATCACAGTCAGATGATTTATCCGGTAACAATAATGATACCTTGACCAAAAGAAAAGGCGTCAGAGTAAATATATCACAGTCAGATGATTTATCCTGTACCACTAGTGGTACTGTGGCCAATAGACATAGTGTCAGAGTCAATCTATTACAGTCAGATGATTTATCTTGTACCAATAATGGTACTTTGGCCAATACACATAGTGTCAGAGTCAATCTATCACAGTCAGATGATTTATCCTGTAACAATAATGATACTGTGACCTATAGACATAGTGTCAGAATCAATCTATCACAGTCCGATGATTTATCCTGTAACAATAATGATACCTTGACCAATAAAAATGGTGGCAGAGTAAATCTATCACAGTCAGATGATTTATCTTGTACCAATAATGGTACTTTGGCAAATATACATAGTGTCAGAGTCAATGTATCACAGTCAGATGATTTATCCTGTAGCAATAATGATACTGTGACCTATAGACATGGTGTCAGAGTCAATCTATCACAGTCAAATGATTTATCCTGTATTAATAATGATACTGTGACCTAAAGACATAGTATCAGAATCAGTTGATCACAGTCAGATGATTTATCCTGTAACAATAAGGATACTGTGACCTATAGACATAGTGTCAGAGTCAATCTATAACAGTCAGATGATTTATCTTGTAACAATAAGATACTTTGACCTATAGACATAGTGTCAGAAACCATCTATCACAGTCTGGTGATTTATCCTGTAGCAATAATGCTACTGTCGCCTATAGACATAGTGTCACAGCCAATTTATCACAGTCAGATGATTTATCCCGTATTAATAATGATACTGTGACCTATAAACATGGAGAAAGAGTCAATCTATCACAGTCAGATGATTTATCCCGTAAAAATAATGATACTGTGACATATAGACATGGTGTCAGAATCAATCTATCACCGTCAGATTATTTATCCTGTAACAATAATGATACTTTGACCAATAGAAATGGTGTCAAAGTAAATCTGTCACATTCAGATGATTGATCTTGTACCAATAATGGTAGTTTGGCCTATATACATAGTGTCAGAGTCAATCTATCACAGTCAAATGATTTATCCTGTAACAATAATGATACTGTGACCTATAGACATAGTGTCAGAGTCAATGTATCAAAGTCAGATGATTTATCCTGTAACGGTAATGATACTGTCACCTATAGACATGATGTCAGAGTCAATGTATCACAGTCAGACGATTTATCCTGTAACAATGATGATAATGTGACCCATAGACATAGTGTCAGAATCAATCTATCACAGTCAGATGATTTATCCTGTAACAATAATGATACTTTGACCTATAGACATAGTATCAGAGTCAATCTATCACAGTCAGATGATTTATTCTGTAACAAAAATGGCACTGTGGCCTATAGACGTGGTGTCATAGTCAATCTATCACAGTCAGGTGATTTATCCTGTTGCAATAATGATACTGTGGCCTATAGACATAGTGTCAAAGTCAATTTATCACAGTCAGATGATTTATCCCGTAATAATAATGAAACTGTGACCTATAGACATGGTGTAAGAGTCAATCTATCACAGTCAGATGATTTATCCCGTAACAATAATGATACTGTGACCTATAGACATGGTGTCAGAGTCAATCTATCACAGTCAGATGATTTATCCTGTAACAATAATGATACCTTGACCAAAAGAAAAGGCGTCAGAGTAAATATATCACAGTCAGATGATTTATCCTGTACCACTAGTTGTACTGTGGCCAATAGACATAGTGTCAGAGTCAATCTATCACAGTCAGATGATATATCCTGTAACAATAATGATACTGTGACCTATAGACATGACGTCAGAGTCAATCTATCGCAATCATATGATTTATCCTGTAACAATAATGATACTGTCATCTATAGACATGATGTCAGAGACAATCCATCACAGTCAGATGATTTATCCTGTAACAATAATGATACTGTGACCTATAGACATAGTGTCAGAATCAATCTATCACAGTCCGATGATTTAACCTGTAACAATAATGATACCTTGACCAATAAAAATGGTGGCAGAGTAAATCTATCACAGTCAGATGATTTATCTTGTACCAATAATGGAACTTTGGCCAATATACATAGTGTCAGAGTCAATCTATCACAGTCAGATGATTTATCCTGTAGCAATAATGATACTGTGACCTATAGACATACTGTCAGAGTCAATCCATCACAGTCAAATGATTTATCCTGTATTAATAATGATACTGTGACCTAAAGACATAGTATCAGAATCAATTTATCACAGTCAGATGATTTACCCTGTAACAATAAGGATACTGAGACCTATAGACATAGTGTCAGAGTCAATCTATAACAGTCAGATGATTTATCTTGTAACAATAAGATATTTTGACCTATAGACATAGTGTCAGAAACCATCTATCACAGTCTGGTGATTTATCCTGTAGCAATAATGCTACTGTCGCCTATAGACATAGTGTCACAGTCAATTTATCACAGTCAGATGCTTTATTCCGTATTAATAATGATACTGTGACCTATAAACATGGAGTAAGAGTCAATCTATCACAGTCAGATGATTTATCCCGTAACAATAATGATACTGTGACATATAGACATGGTGTCAGAATCAATCTATCACCGTCAGATTCTTTATCCTGTAACAATAATGATACTTTGACCAATAGAAATGGTGTCAAAGTAAATCTATCACATTCAGATGATTTATCTTGTACCAATAATGGTAGTTTGGCCAATATACATAGTGTCAGAGTCAATCTATCACAGTCAGATGATTTATCCTGTAACAATAATGATACTGTGACCTATAGACATAGTGTCAGAATCAATCTATCAGAGTCAGATGATTTATCCTGTAACAATAAGAATACTGTGACCTATAGACATAGTGTCAGAATCAATCTATCACAGTCAGATGATTTATCCTGTAACAATAAGGATACTGTGACCTATAGACATAGTGTCAGAGTCAATCTATAACAGTCAGATGATTTATCCTGTAACAAAAATGGTACTGTGGCCTATAGACATCGTGCCATAGTCAATCTATCACAGTCAATTGATTTATCCTGTAACAAAATGGTACTGTGACCTATAGACGTGGTGTCAGAGTCAATCTATCACTGTCAGTTGATTTATCCCGTAATAATAATGATACTGTGACCTATAGACATGGTGTCAGAGTCAATCTATCACAGTCACATTATTTATCCCGTAACAATAATAATACTGTGACCTATAGACTTGGTGTCAGAGTCTATCACAGTCAGATGATTTATCCCGTAACAATAATGATACTGTGACCTATAGACATGGTGTCAGAGTCAATCTATCACAGTCAGATGATTTATCCTGTAACAATAATGATACCTTGACCAAAAGAAAAGGCGTCAGAGTATATATATCACAGTCAGATGATTTATCCTGTACCACTAGTGGTATTGTTGCCAATAGACATAGTGTCAGAGTCAATCTATCACAGTCAGATGATATATCCTGTAACAATAATGATACTGTGACCTATAGACATGGCGTCAGAGTCAATCTATCACAATCATATGCTTTACCCTGTAACAATAATGATACTGTCACCTATAGACATGATGTCAGAGACAATCCATCACAGTCAGATGATTTATCCTGTAACAATAATGATACTGTGACCTATAGACATAGTGTCAGAATCAATCTATCACAGTCCGATGATTTATCCTGTAACAATAATGATACCTTGACCAATAAAAATGGTGGCAGAGTAAATCTATCACAGTCAGATGATTTATCTTGTACCAATAATGGTACTTTGGCCAATATACATAGTGTCAGAGTCAATCTATCACAGTCAGATGATTTATCCTGTAGCAATAATGATACTGTGACCTAAAGACATAGTATCAGAATCAATTTATCACAGTCAGAAGATTTACCCTGTAACAATAAGGATACTGTGACCTATAGACATAGTGTCAGAGTCAATCTATAACAGTCAGATGATTTATCTTGTAACAATAAGATACTTTGACCTATAGACATAGTGTCAGAAACCATCTATCACAGTCTGGTGATTTATCCTGTAGCAATAATGCTACTGTCGCCTATAGACATAGTGTCACAGTCAATTTATCACAGTCAGATGATTTATCCCGTATTAATAATGATACTGTGACCTATACACATGGAGTAAGAGTCAATCTATCACAGTCAGCTGATTTATCCCGTAACAATAATGATACTGTGACCTATAGACATGATGTCAGAGTCAATCTATCACAGTCAGATGATTCATCCCGTAACAATAATGATACTGTCACCTATAGACATGATGTCAGAGACAATCCATCACAGTCAGATGATTTATCCTGTAACAATAATGATACTGTGACCTATAGACATAGTGTCAGAATCAATCTATCACAGTCCGATGATTTATCCTGTAACAATAATGATACTTTGACCAATAGAAATGATGTCAAAGTAAATCTATCACATTCAGATGATTTATCTTGTACCAATAATGGTAGTTTGGCCAATATACATAGTGTCAGAGTCAATCTATCACAGTCAGATGATTTATCCTGTAACAATAATGATACTGTGACCTATAGACATAGTGTCAGAATCAATCTATCACAGTCAGATGATTTATCCTGTAACAATAAGGATACTGTGACCTATAGACATAGTGTCAGAGTCAATCTATAACAGTCAGATGATTTATCCTGTAACAAAAATGGTACTGTGGCCTATAGACATCGTGCCATAGTCAATCTATCACAGTCAGATGATTTATCCTGTAACAAATTGGTACTGTGACCTATAGACGTGGTGTCAGAGTCAATCTATCACTGTCAGTTGATTTATCCCGTAATAATAATGATACTGTGACCTATAGACATGGTGTCAGAGTCAATCTATCACAGTCACATTATTTATCCCGTAACAATAATAATACTGTGACCTATAGACATGGTGTCAGAGTCTATCACAGTCAGATGATTTATCCTGTAACAATAATGATACCTTGACCAATAGAAATGGCGTCAGAGTAAATCTGTCACAGTCAGATGATTTATCCTGTACCACTAGTGATACTGTGGCCAATAGACATAGTGTCAGAGTCAATCCATAACAGTCAGATGATTTATCCTGTAACAATAATGATTCTGTTACCTATAGACATGATGTCAGAGTCAATATATTACAGTCAGATGATTTATCCTGTAACAATAATGATACTGTGACCTATAGACATAGTGTCAGAATCAATCTATCACAGTCAGATGATTTATCTTATAACAATAATGATACTGTGACCTATAGACATAGTGTCAGAGTCAATCTATCACAGTCCGATGATTTATCCTATAACAATAATGATACTGTGACCTATATACATGGTGTCAGAGTCAATCTATCACAGTCAGATGATTTATCCTGTAACAATAATGATACCTTAACCAAAAGAAATGGCGTCAGAGTAAATCTATCACAGTCAGATGATTTATCCTGTACCACTAGTGGTACTGTGGCCAATAGACATAGTGTCAGAGTCAGTATATCACAGGCAGATGATATATCCTGTAACAATAATGATCCTGTGACCTATAAACATGGTGTCAGAGTTAATCTATCACAGTCAGATGATTTATCTTGTAACAATAATGATATTGTCACCTATAGACATGATGACAGAGACAATCTATCACAGTCAGATGATTTATCCTATAACAATAATGATACTGTGACCAATAGAAATGGTGTCAGAGTCAATCTATCACAGTCAGATGATTTATCCCGTAATAATAACGATACTGTGACCTATAGACATGGTGTCAGAGTCAATATATCACAGTCAGATTATTTATCCCGTAACAATAATGATACTGTGATCTATAGACATGGTGTCAGAGTCAATCTATCACAGTCAGATGATTTATCCTTTAACAATAATGATACCTTGACCGATAGAAATGGCGTCACAGTAAATCTATCACAGTCAGATGATTTATCTTGTACCACTAGTGGTACTGTGGCCAACAGACATAGTGTCAGAGTCAATTTATCGCAGTCAGATGATTTATCCTGTAACAATAATGATACTTTGACCTATAGACATAGTGTCAGAGTCAATCTATCACAGTCAGATGATTTATCCTGTAACAAAAATGGTACTGTGTCCTATAGACATGGTGACATAGTCAATCTATCACAGTCAGATGATTTATCCCGTAATAATAATGATACTGTGACCTATAAACATGGTGTCAGAGTCAATCTATCACAGTCAGATGATTTATCCTATAACAATAATGATACCTTGACCAATAGAAATGGCGTCAGAGTAAATCTGTCACAGTCAGATGATTTATCCTGTACTAGTGGTACTTTGGCCAATAGACATAGTGTCAGAGTCAATCTATCACAGTCAGATGAATTATCCTGTAACAAAAATGGTACTGTGTCCTATAGACATGGTGACATAGTCAATCTATCACAGTCAGATGATTTATCCTGCAACAATAATGATACTGTGACCTATAGACATGGTGTCAGAATCAATCTATCACAGTCCGATTATTTATTTTGTAGCAATTATGGTACTCTGGCCTATAGACATGGTGTCAGAGTCAATTTATCACAGTCAGATGATTTATCCCGTAATAATAATGATACTGTGACCTATAGACATGGTGTAAGAGTCAATCTATCACAGTCAGATGATTTATCCCGTAACAATAATGATACTGTGACCTATAGACATGGTGTCAGGGTCAATCTATCACAGTCCGATGATTTATCCTGTAACAATAATGATATCTTGACCAAAAGAAATGGCGTCAGAGTAAACATATCATAGTCAGATGATTTATCCTGTACCACCAGTGCTACTGTGGCCGATAGACATATTGTCAGAGTCAATCTATTACAGTCATATGATATATCCTGTTACAATAATGATACTCTGACCTATAGACATGATGTCAGAGTTAATCTATCACAGTCATATGATTTATCCCGTAACAATAATGATACCTTGACCAATAGAAATGGCGTCAGACTAAATCTATCACAGTCAGATGATTTATCCTGTACCACTAGTGGTACTGTGGCCAATAGACATTGTGTCAGAGTCAATCTATCACAGTCAGATGATTTATCCTGTAACAATAATGATACTGTCACCTATAGACATGATGCCAGAGTCAATCTATCAAAGTCAGATGATTTATCTTGTAACAATAATGATACTGTGTCCTATAGACATGGTGTCAGAGTCAATCTATCACAGTCCGATGATTTATCCTATAACAATAATGATACTGTGACCTATAGACATGGTGTCAGAGTCAATCTATCACAGTCAGAAGATTTATCCTGTAACAATAATGATACCTTGACCAAAAGAAATGGCGTCAGAGTAAAGATATCACAGTTAGATGATTTATCCTGTACCACTAGTGGTACTGTGGCCAATAGACATAGTGTCAGAATCAATCTATCACAGTCCGATGATTTATCCTGTACAAGTAATGATACCTTGACCAATAGAAATGGTGTCAGAGTCAATCTATCACAGTCAGATGATTTATCCCGTTATGATAATGATACTGTGACCTATAAACATGGTGTCAGAGTCAATCTATCACAGTCAGATGATTTATCCTATAACAATAATGATACCTTGACCAATAGAAATGGCGTCAGAGTAAATCTGTCACAGTCAGATGATTTATCCTGTACTAGTGGTAATTTGGCCAATAGACATAGTGTCAGAGTCAATCTATCACAGTCAGATGAATTATCCTGTAACAAAAATGGTACTGTGTCCTATAGACATGGTGACATAGTCAATCTATCACAGTCAGATGATTTATCCCGCAACAATAATGATACTGTGACCTATAGACATGGTGTCAGAATCAATCTATCACAGTCCGATGATTTATTTTGTAGCAATTATGGTACTCTGGCCTATAGACATGGTGTCAGAGTCAATTTATCATAGTCAGATGATTTATCCCGTAATAATAATGATACTGTGACCTATAGACATGGTGTAAGAGTCAATCTATCACAGTCAGATGATTTATCCCGTAACAATAATGATACTGTGACCTATAGACATGGTGTCAGGGTCAATCTATCACAGTCCGATGATTTATCCTGTAACAATAATGATATCTTGACCAAAAGAAATGGCGTCAGAGTAAACATATCATAGTCAGATGATTTATCCTGTACCACCAGTGCTTCTGTGGTCAATAGACATAGTGTCAGAGTCAATCTATTACAGTCAGATGATATATCCTGTTACAATAATGATACTCTGACCTATAGACATGATGATAGAGTTAATCTATCACAGTCATATGATTTATCCCGTAACAATAATGATACCTTGACCAATAGAAATGGCGTCAGACTAAATCTATCACAGTCAGATGATTTATCCTGTACCACTAGTGGTACTGTGGCCAATAGACATTGTGTCAGAGTCAATCTACCACAGTCAGATGATTTATCCTGTAACAATAATGATACTGTCACCTATAGACATGATGTCAGAGTCAATCTATCAAAGTCAGATGATTTATCTTGTAACAATAATGATACTGTGTCCTATAGACATGGTGTCAGAGTCAATCTATCACAGTCCGATGATTTATCCTATAACAATAATGATACTGTGACCTATAGACATGGTGTTAGAGTCAATCTATCACAGTCAGAAGATTTATCCTGTAACAATAATGATACCTTGACCAAAAGAAATGGCGTCAGAGTAAAGATATCACAGTTAGATGATTTATCCTGTACCACTAGTGGTACTGTGGCCAATAGACATAGTGTCAGAATCAATCTATCACAGTCCGATGATTTATCCTGTACAAGTAATGATACCTTGACCAATAGAAATGGTGTCAGAGTCAATCTATCACTGTCAGATGATTTATCCCGTTATGATAATGATACTGTGACCTATAAACATGGTGTCAGAGTCAATCTATCACAGTCAGATGATTTATCCTATAACAATAATGATACCTTGACCAATAGAAATGGCGTCAGAGTAAATCTGTCACAGTCAGATGATTTATCCTGTACTAGTGGTAATTTGGCCAATAGACATAGTGTCAGAGTCAATCTATCACAGTCAGATGAATTATCCTGTAACAAAAATGGTACTGTGTCCTATAGACATGGTGACATAGTCAATCTATCACAGTCAGATGATTTATCCCGCAACAATAATGATACTGTGACCTATAGACATGGTGTCAGAATCAATCTATCACAGTCCGATGATTTATTTTGTAGCAATTATGGTACTCTGGCCTATAGACATGGTGTCAGAGTCAATTTATCATAGTCAGATGATTTATCCCGTAAAAATAATGATACTGTGACCTATAGACATGGTGTAAGAGTCAATCTATCACAGTCAGATGATTTATCCCGTAACAATAATGATACTGTGACCTATAGACATGGTGTCAGGGTCAATCTATCACAGTCGGATGATTTATCCTGTAACAATAATGATATCTTGACCAAAAGAAATGGCGTCAGAGTAAACATATCATAGTCAGATGATTTATCCTGTACCACCAGTGCTACTGTGGTCAATAGACATAGTGTCAGAGTCAATCTATTACAGTCAGATGATATATCCTGTTACAATAATGATACTCTGACCTATAGACATGATGTCAGAGTTAATCTATCACAGTCATATGATTTATCCCGTAACAATAATGATACCTTGACCAATAGAAATGGCGTCAGACTAAATCTATCACAGTCAGATGATTTATCCTGTACCACTAGTGGTACTGTGGCCAATAGACATTGTGTCAGAGTCAATCTACCACAGTCAGATGATTTATCCTGTAACAATAATGATACTGTCACCTATAGACATGATGTCAGAGTCAATCTATCAAAGTCAGATGATTTATCTTGTAACAATAATGATACTGTGTCCTATAGACATGGTGTCAGAGTCAATCTATCACAGTCCGATGATTTATCCTATAACAATAATGATACTGTGACCTATAGACATGGTGTTAGAGTCAATCTATCACAGTCAGAAGATTTATACTGTAACAATAATGATACCTTGACCAAAAGAAATGGCGTCAGAGTAAAGATATCACAGTTAGATGATTTATCCTGTACCACTAGTGGTACTGTGGCCAATAGACATAGTGTCAGAATCAATCTATCACAGTCCGATGATTTATCCTGTACAAGTAATGATACCTTGACCAATAGAAATGGTGTCAGAGTCAATCTATCACTGTCAGATGATTTATCCCGTTATGATAATGATACTGTGACCTATAAACATGGTGTCAGAGTCAATCTATCACAGTCAGATGATTTATCCTATAACAATAATGATACCTTGACCAATAGAAATGGCGTCAGAGTAAATCTGTCACAGTCAGATGATTTATCCTGTACTAGTGGTAATTTGGCCAATAGACATAGTGTCAGAGTCAATCTATCACAGTCAGATGAATTATCCTGTAACAAAAATGGTACTGTGTCCTATAGACATGGTGACATAGTCAATCTATCACAGTCAGATGATTTATCCCGCAACAATAATGATACTGTGACCTATAGACATGGTGTCAGAATCAATCTATCACAGTCCGATGATTTATTTTGTAGCAATTATGGTACTCTGGCCTATAGACATGGTGTCAGAGTCAATTTATCATAGTCAGATGATTTATCCCGTAATAATAATGATACTGTGACCTATAGACATGGTGTAAGAGTCAATCTATCACAGTCAGATGATTTATCCCGTAACAATAATGATACTGTGACCTATAGACATGGTGTCAGGGTCAATCTATCACAGTCGGATGATTTATCCTGTAACAATAATGATATCTTGACCAAAAGAAATGGCGTCAGAGTAAACATATCATAGTCAGATGATTTATCCTGTACCACCAGTGCTACTGTGGTCAATAGACATAGTGTCAGAGTCAATCTATTACAGTCAGATGATATATCCTGTTACAATAATGATACTCTGACCTATAGACATGATGTCAGAGTTAATCTATCACAGTCATATGATTTATCCCGTAACAATAATGATACCTTGACCAATAGAAATGGCGTCAGACTAAATCTATCACAGTCAGATGATTTATCCTGTACCACTAGTGGTACTGTGGCCAATAGACATTGTGTCAGAGTCAATCTATCACAGTCAGATGATTTATCCTGTAACAATAATGATACTGTCACCTATAGACATGATGTCAGAGTCAATCTATCAAAGTCAGATGATTTATCTTGTAACAATAATGATACTGTGTCCTATAGACATGGTGTCAGAGTCAATCTATCACAGTCCGATGATTTATCCTATAACAATAATGATACTGTGACCTATAGACATGGTGTTAGAGTCAATCTATCACAGTCAGCAGATTTATCCTGTAACAATAATGATACCTTGACCAAAAGAAATGGCGTCAGAGTAAAGATATCACAGTTAGATGATTTATCCTGTACCACTAGTGGTACTGTGGCCAATAGACATAGTGTCCGAATCAATCTATCACAGTCCGATGATTTATCCTGTACAAGTAATGATACCTTGACCAATAGAAATGGTGTCAGAGTTAATCTATCACAGTCAGATGATTTATCCCGTAATAATAATGATACTGTGACCTATAAACATGGTGTCAGAGTCAATCTATCACAGTCAGATGATTTATCCTATAACAATAATGATACCTTGACCAATAGAAATGGCGTCAGAGTAAATCTGTCACAGTCAGATGATTTATCCTGTACTAGTGGTACTTTGGCCAATAGACATAGTGTCAGAGTCAATCTATCACAGTCAGATGATTTATCCTGTAACAATAATTACATAATAATTAATTATGTATTAATTATGTCATAATGAAATTATCACAATTTGAAAGACTAATCTTTCTTATTTCTTTTGGTACCTCGTTTATAAAATATAAAGAAGGATGGAATGAACTACATCAGTTTAAAGTTGTCTGTTTGGGAATGACAAAAACTTTGTATTGTGCTACCTTAAGTTATACAACATTAATAATTATGTTAAAAGGTACATTTGTGTATCAATTTTAAACCTGGATCATGCAGTATGAGCAATGAAAACCTGTCCGCATCTCTGAACTATATCATGACTTTATTAAAACAGTACATATTATATATTATTTCTTATTTTATTCAAAAATCTTGAATTTGTCGTCTGTTTATTTATCATTCTACATTAAAAATTCATAACGGGTACAGTAAAAACGGTATTTCAGGATTCGCACATTATATACACTGAATCTCTAGTTATACTACATGTACTAAGTAGTTGTGATAATGTGTTTTGAGACAGTGAGGCAATTTTGTAAAATGTATTTAAAATTTTAATTTTCAATTTTATTATTAGATTGTTGGTTCCGAGTATGACCTGCCAATTTTGAAGGAAGGTGACAGGTATGGTCACAGAGAGAAGAAACAGAGAAATAAGCTGTACACATGGGTGAAAAACCTTTGTGTGCAGCATAAGCATGGGAATGCTTATAAAGCAGGTACATGTATGTATAACTACATGAAATTAATAACACAGATTGATATACTGGGTTGTTGGTGGTCAAGTGGTTTAAGTAGTTTATCTACAGGGATAAATAGCTTGTCAACACTAACAATGACTGAGATTGTGAGATTATGAGGTGCATTTGACGGATATCTTTAAAATTGACAAGGATTACCATTTTTGCTGTTGAAGGTCAATACTCATTGATGGTTCTCTCCAGATAGTATGGCTTCTTCCACCAATAAAAAATGGCTACCGAAATATAGCTGAGAGTGCTTAAAGTTGAGTTCATCACCAACAAAGAAACAGATTGATTTGTGTATGATATTTAAAAACCAGTTTCTTTGCTGTATTCTTTGTTATTTGATGCAAAGTAAATACATGTATAATCTGCTTATCATGATCTATTATGTTAATATGAGGCAGGAGTTACCTGTAAAAGGGGATGAAGTGTGTATAAATTATTTTTGAACTTGATTAAGCATATTTTAACTTTTGTCTTTAGTGATTTTGTTAGTTATTTTTACCTGCATCACCAATGTTAAAAGAGGTCTAGTAACCCCTTGACTTTGCACATCATTCAGTTTGTCTGTACGTATGTACATCTGAATAACCTTCTGTAGAAAACTTTCTAACTTGTTTTGGCTTCTATAAAAGGAGGCAATTTTATATTTGGTCTGGAAATTGATAATGTTGATTTGTAGCATGTAAACAATTTTTAGAAGCTTTATGTGAACATGCTCAAGTGTGTGATACAATATTTCAGATTCTTCACTCATCTGAACTGCCTTTTTCAGAATGTATAATAATAATAAGAGAGGAGACCTGTTTTCATGTTTTTTGTGTGTCTCTTTGGTTCCTTTTCTTCTAGATAAAATCAAGCAACTTGGCTCACTACTGTTAAAGGGGCATTTTGTTTGTATTTCAGTATAGACACCATCTGATTAACTATTGAGGTAACCTCCAAAGTCTGCCGACGGTCATATAACTTGATATAAATATAGATATAAATAGATAGCAAACCTGTGCAGTTTGATTTTTTCTAGGTTTGTTTGATTTCATATTATAGATTAAAAATATATGTCAATCATCATTTTTGTCGAGCCTGCAACTTTTGTTGCAGAAAGCTCGACATAGGGATAGTGATCCGGCGGCGGCAGCGTTAGCTAACTTTTTAAAAGCTTTATATTTTAGAAGGTGGAAGACCTGGATGCTTCAGACTTTGAATATAGATGCCTCATGTTACGAAGTTTCCGTCAGTTACATGTCAAATGTCCTTGACCTCATTTTCATGGTTCAGTGACCACTTGAAAAAAAAAGTTCAGATTTTTTGTAATGTTGAATTCTCTCTTATTATAAGTAATAGGATAATTATATTTGGTATGTGCGTACCTTGCAATGTCCTAATGCCTGTCAGACAGTTTTCATCTGACCTCCACCTCATTTCATGGATCAGTGAACAAGGTTAAATTTTGGTGGTCAAGTCCATATCTCAGATACTATAAGCAATAGAGCTAGTATATTTTTCGGTGTATGGAAGGACTGTAAGGTGTACTTGTCCAACTGGCAGATGTCATCTGACCTTAACCTCATTTTCATGGATCAGTGGTTATAGTTAAGTTTTTTGTGTTTTGGTCTGTTTTTCTCATACTTTATGCAATAGATCTACTATATTTGTTGTATGGAATGATTGTAAGGTGTACATGTCCAACTGGCAGATATCATCTGACCTTGACCTCATTTTCATGGTTGAATGGTCAAAGTTAAGTTTTCGAGTTTTGGTCTTTTTATCTTTAGAATACTATATGCTATAGGTCAACTATATTTGGTGTATGTAAATATTTTATGATCTATATGTCAGTTGCGCAGGTTTTATTTGACCTCGACCTCATTTTCACGGTTCATTGCTTAGTGTTAAGATTTTGTGTTTTGGTCTATTTTTCTTAAACTATAAGTAATAGGTCAACTACATTTGTTTTACTAAAGCATTGTTAGCTGTACATGTCTGCTTGGCATGGTTCATCTGACCTTGACCGCATTTTCATGGTTCATTGGTCTTTGATTAGTTATCTTGGTTAATGTTAAGTTTATGTGACAGTTTTTAATAAAGCTTTATACTTAGGACTATCAACATAATATCAATGATAAGTAAAGAAGGCGAGACATTTCAGTGTATGCACTCTTGTTACCTGTATAAGAATGAGATTTTGTGGATCGAATCAGTCAATCAAATGATTTATCCTTGTTTCACATTTAATGTTGACATTCTTTTCCTTTTAATAACAAAACACACCTCATTCTTGCTTAACCAATCTCTAGATAAGGGGTTAAATTGAAGGTCACATGAATATGGATTAAATAAAGTAAAATTATTCACTTGCAAGTTAATAATTCATCAGCAATCTTTCTTAGCATATTCTGACAAAATTGAACCAAACTGGCTGCTAAAAGCGAATTATGATTGTAAGGTGTACATGTCTGATTGGAATGTGTCATCTGATATTGACCTCATTTTCACAGATCATTGGTCAATGTTAAGTTTTCCTGGTTATGTTTGTTTCTTAGATAGTATATGCCATAGGGCAACTATATTTGATCCATTGAATGATTGTAAGGTGACATGTCTGTATGGCAGGGTTCATCTGACCTTGACCTTGTTTCATTGGTCAATATGAAGTTTTCAAGGTTTGGTCTGTTTCTTGTATATTTACTGTAAGTAATAGGTCAAATATGATTGATATGTATGGAATGATTGTAAGGTGTAATGTATTTCTGGCTTGATTTATCTGAGTATGCCCTCATTTTCTTGGATCAAATTAAGTTTATATATGTGATACACGAAGTAAAACTTCATATTTAGGACTATCAACATAAAATCAATGCTCAGTAAAAACAGGTGAGACATTTTAGCATGTGCACTCTTGGTAGTCTTAGGGGGAGGATTGGCACCTTTAAACTAATTTAACATCCAACATTCTGTTTGTACCTGTCCCTAGTCAGGAGCCTGTAATTCAGTGGTCGTCATTTGTTCCTGTGTAACATATTGTTGAAGGCCATACAGTGACCTATAGTTGTTAATTTCTGTGTTATTTGGTCTCTTGAGGAGAGTTGTCTCATTGTCAATCATACCACATCTTCTCATTTTTATATTGACTACTATGATCTATCTTGCTTTTTCATTTGTACTTAAAAAAAACCTTTAGGACTTCTAACAGGGGGTAAAAATCACTATCATTTTATATTTTTGTTGTAGTGACCACGACAGAGACATTTCTACACAATAAAAACCAATTATACCAAGCATGTTTCATAAGATAGACAATCTAACATCATAGTACTATCTTACTACACAATAAAAACCAATTATACCAAGCATGTTTCAATAGATAGACCATCTAAAATCATAGTACTATCTTACTACACCATAAAAACTAATTATACCAAGCATGTTTCAATAGATAGACAATCTAACAGCACAGTACTATCTTACTACACAATAAAAACCAATTATACCAAGCATGTTTCATTAGATAAACAATCTAACATCATAGTACTATCTTACTACACAATAAAAACCAATTATACCAAGCATGTTTCATTAGATAGACAATCTAACATCATAGTACTATTTTACTACACAATAAAAACCAATTATACCAAGCATGTTTCAATAGACAGACCATCTAACATCATAGTACTATCTTATTACACCATAAAAACCAATTATACCAAGCATGTTTCAATAGATAGACAATCTAACAGCACAGTACTATCTTACTAGACAATAAAACCAATTATACCAAGCATGTTTCATAAGATTAACAATCTAACATCATAGTACTATCTTACTACACAATAAAAACCAATTATACCAAGCATGTTTCATTAGATAGACCATCTAACATCATAGTACTATCTTTCTACACAATAAAAACCAATTATACCAAGCATGTTTCATTAGATACACCATTTAACATCATAGTACTATCTTTGTACGCAATAAAAACCAATTATACCAAGCATTTGTCATTAGATACACCATCTAACATCATAGTACTATCTTTCTACGCAATAAAAACCAATTCTACCAAGCATGTTTCATTAGATAGACCATCTAACATCATAGTACTATCTTTCTACACAATAAAAACCAATTATACCAAGCATGTTTCATTAGATAGACCATCTAACATCATAGTACTATCTTTCTACACAATAAAAACCAATTATACCAAGCATGTTTCATAAAATAGACCATCTAACATCATAGTACTATCTTACTACACAATAAAAACCAATTATACCAAGCATGTTTCATTAGATAGACTATCTAACATCATAGTACTATCTTTCTACACAATAAAAACCAATTATACCAAGCATGTTTCAGTAAATAGACCATCTAACATCATAGTACTATCTTTCTACACAATAAAAACCAATTATACCAAGCATGTTTCATTAGATAGACCATCTAACATCATAGTACTATCTTACTACACAATAAAAACCATTTATACCAAGCATGTTTCATTAGATAGACCATCTAACATCATAGTACTATCTTTCTACACAATAAAAACCAATTATACCATGCATGTTTCATTTGATACACAATCTAACATCATAGTACTATCTCTCTACACAATAAAAACCAATTATACCAAGCATGTTTCATTAGATAGACCATCTAACATCATAGTACTATCTTTCTACGCAATAAAAACCAATTATACCAAGCATGTTTCATTAGATACACCATCTAACATCATAGTACTATCTTACTACACAATAAAAACCAATTATACCAAGCATGTTTCATTAGATACACCATCTAACATCATAGTACTATCTTTCTACACAATAAAAAACAATTATACCAAGCATCTTTCATTAGATAGACCATCTAACATCATAGTACTATCTTACTACACAATAATAACCAATTATACCAAGCATGTTTCATAAGATAGACCATCTAACATCATCGTACTATCTTACTACACAATAAAAACCAATTATACAAATCATGTTTCAATAGACAGACCATCTAACATTATAGTACTATCTTACTACACAATAAAAACCAATTATACCAAGCATGTTTCATAAGATAGACCATCTAACATCATATTACTATCTTACTACACAATAAAAACCAATTATACCAAGCATGTTTCATTAGATAGACCATCCAACATCATAGTACTATCTTTCTACGCAAGAAAAACCAATTATACAAAGCATGTTTCATTAGATAGACCATCTAATATCATAGTACTATCTTTCTACACAATAATAACCAATTATACCAAGAATGTTACATTAGATAGACCATCTAACATCATAGTACTATCTTTCTACACAATAAAAACCAATTATACCAAGCATGTTTCATTAGATAGACCATCTAACATCATAGTACTATCTTTCTACACAATAAAAACCAATTATACCAAGCATATTTCATAAACTAGACCATCTTACATCATAGTACTATCTTACAACACAATAAAAACCAATTATACCAAGCATGTTTCATTAGATAGACTATCTAACATCATAGTACTATCTTTCTACACAATAAAAACAATTTATACCAAGCATGTTTCAGTAAATAGACCATCTAACATCATAGTACTATCTTACTACACAATAAAAACCATTTATACCAAGCATGTTTCATTAGATAGACCATCTAACATCATAGTACTATCTTTCTACACAATAAAAACCAATTATACCATGCATGTTTCATTAGATACACAATCTAACATCATAGTACTATCTTTCTACACAATAAAAACCAATTATACCAAGCATGTTTCATTAGATAGACCATCTAACATCATAGTACTATCTTTCTACGCAATAAAAACAAATTATACCTAGCATGTTTCATTAGATACACCATCTAACATCATAGTACTATCTTACTACACAATAAAAACCAATTATACTAAGCATGTTTCATTAGATACACCATCTAACATCATAGTACTATCTTTCTACACAATAAAAACCAATTATACCAAGCATGTTTCATTAGATAGACCATCTAACATCATAGTACTATCTTTCTACACAATAAAAACCAATTATACCAAGCATATTTCATAAAATAGACCATCTGACATCATAGTACTATCTTACTACACAATAAAAACCAATTATACCAAGCATGTTTCATTAGATAGACTATCTAACATCATAGTACTATCTTTCTACACAATAAAAACCATTTATACCAAGCATGTTTCAGTAAATAGACCATCTAACATCATAGTACTATTTTTCTTCACAATAAAAACCAATTATACCAAGCATGTTTCATTAGATAGACCATCTAACATCATAGTACTATCTTACTACACAATAAAAACCATTTATACCAAGCATGTGTAATTAGATAGACCATCTAACATCATAGTACTATCTTTCTACACAATAAAAACCAATTATACCATGCATGTTTCATTAGATACACAATCTAACATCATAGTACTATCTTTCTACACAATAAAAACCAATTATACCAAGCATGTTTCATTAGATAGACCATCTAACATCATAGTACTATCTTTCTACGCAATAAAAACCAATTATACCTAGCATGTTTCATTAGATACACCATCTAACATCATAGTACTATCTTACTACACAATAAAAACCAATTATACTAAGCATGTTTCATTAGATACACCATCTAACATCATAGTACTATCTTTCTACACAATAAAAACCAATTATACCAAGCATATTTCATTAGAAGGACCATCTAACATCATAGTACTATCTTACTACACAATAAAAACCAATTATACCAAGCATGTTTCATAAGATAGACCATCTAACATCATCGTACTATCTTACTACACAATAAAAACCAATTATACAAAGCACGTTTCAATAGATAGACCATCTAACATCATAGTACTATCTTACTACACAATAAAAACTAATTATACCAAGCATGTTTCATAAGATAGACCATCTAACATCATAGCACTATATTACTACACAATAAAAATCAATTATACCAAGCATGATTCAATAGATAGACCATCTAACATCATAGTACTATCTTACAACACCATAAAAACCAGTTATACCAAGCATGTTTCATTAGATAGACCATCTAACATCATAGAACTATCTTACTACACAATAAAAACCAATTATACTAAGCATGTTTCATTACATACACCATCTAACATCATATTACTATCTTACTACACAATAAAAACCAATTATACCAAGCATGTTTCATTAGATAGACCATCTAACATCATAGTACTATCTTTCTACGCAAGAAAAACCAATTATACAAAGCATGTTTCATTAGATAGACCATCTAATATCATAGTACTATCTTTCTACACAATAATAACCAATTATACCAAGAATGTTACATTAGATAGACCATCTAACATCATAGTACTATCTTTCTACACAATAAAAACCAATTATGCCAAGCATGTTTCATTAGATAGACCATCTAACATCATAGTACTATCTTTCTACACAATAAAAACCAATTATACCAAGCATATTTCATAAAATAGACCATCTAACATCATAATACTATCTTACTACACAATAAAAACCAATTATACCAAGCATGTTTCATTAGATAGACTATCTAACATCATAGTACTATCTTTCTACACAATAAAAACAATTTATACCAAGCATGTTTCAGTAAATAGACCATCTAACATCATAGTACTATTTTTCTACACAATAAAAACCAATTATACCAAGCATGTTTCATTAGATAGACCATCTAACATCATAGTACTATCTTACTACACAATAAAAACCATTTATACCAAGCATGTGTCATTAGATAGACCATCTAACATCATAGTACTATCTTTCTACACAATAAAAACCAATTATACCATGCATGTTTCATTAGATACACAATCTAACATCATAGTACTATCTTTCTACACAATAAAAACCAATTATACCAAGCATGTTTCATTATATAGACCATCTAACATCATAGTACTATCTTTCTACACAATAAAAACCAATTATACCAAGCATATTTCATAAAATAGACCATCTGACATCATAGTACTATCTTACTACACAATAAAAACCAATTATACCAAGCATGTTTCATTAGATAGACTATCTAACATCATAGTACTATCTTTCTACACAATAAAAACCATTTATACCAAGCATGTTTCAGTAAATAGACCATCTAACATCATAGTACTATTTTTCTTCACAATAAAAACCAATTATACCAAGCATGTTTCATTAGATAGACCATCTAACATCATAGTACTATCTTACTACACAATAAAAACCAATTATACTAAGCATGTTTCATTAGATACACCATCTAACATCATAGTACTATCTTTCTACACAATAAAAACCAATTATACCAAGCATCTTTCATTAGAAGGACCATCTAACATCATAGTACTATCTTACTACACAATAAAAACCAATTATACCAAGCATGTTTCATAAGATAGACCATCTAACATCATCGTACTATCTTACTACACAATAAAAACCAATTATACAAAGCACGTTTCAATAGATAGACCATCTAACATCATAGTACTATCTTACTACACAATAAAAACCAATTATACCAAGCATGTTTCATAAGATAGACCATCTAACATCATAGCACTATATTACTACACAATAAAAATCAATTATACCAAGCATGATTCAATAGATAGACCATCTAACATCATAGTACTATCTTACAACACCATAAAAACCAGTTATACCAAGCATGTTTCATTAGATAGACCATCTAACATCATAGAACTATCTTACTACACAATAAAAACCAATTATACTAAGCATGTTTCATTAGATACACCATCTAACATCATATTACTATCTTACTACACAATAAAAACCAATTATACCAAGCATGTTTCATTAGATAGACCATCTAACATCATAGTACTATCTTTCTACGCAAGAAAAACCAATTATACAAAGCATGTTTCATTAGATAGACCATCTAATATCATAGTACTATCTTTCTACACAATAATAACCAATTATACCAAGAATGTTACATTAGATAGACCATCTAACATCATAGTACTATCTTTCTACACAATAAAAACCAATTATGCCAAGCATGTTTCATTAGATAGACCATCTAACATCATAGTACTATCTTTCTACACAATAAAAACCAATTATACCAAGCATATTTCATAAAATAGACCATCTAACATCATAATACTATCTTACTACACAATAAAAACCAATTATACCAAGCATGTTTCATTAGATAGACTATCTAACATCATAGTACTATCTTTCTACACAATAAAAACAATTTATACCAAGCATGTTTCAGTAAATAGACCATCTAACATCATAGTACTATTTTTCTACACAATAAAAACCAATTATACCAAGCATGTTTCATTAGATAGACCATCTAACATCATAGTACTATCTTACTACACAATAAAAACCATTTATACCAAGCATGTGTCATTAGATAGACCATCTAACATCATAGTACTATCTTTCTACACAATAAAAACCAATTATACCATGCATGTTTCATTAGATACACAATCTAACATCATAGTACTATCTTTCTACACAATAAAAACCAATTATACCAAGCATGTTTCATTATATAGACCATCTAACATCATAGTACTATCTTTCTACACAATAAAAACCAATTATACCAAGCATATTTCATAAAATAGACCATCTGACATCATAGTACTATCTTACTACACAATAAAAACCAATTATACCAAGCATGTTTCATTAGATAGACTATCTAACATCATAGTACTATCTTTCTACACAATAAAAACCATTTATACCAAGCATGTTTCAGTAAATAGACCATCTAACATCATAGTACTATTTTTCTTCACAATAAAAACCAATTATACCAAGCATGTTTCATTAGATAGACCATCTAACATCATAGTACTATCTTACTACACAATAAAAACCATTTATACCAAGCATGTGTAATTAGATAGACCATCTAACATCATAGTACTATCTTTCTACACAATAAAAACCAATTATACCATGCATGTTTCATTAGATACACAATCTAACATCATAGTACTATCTTTCTACACAATAAAAACCAATTATACCAAGCATGTTTCATTAGATAGACCATCTAACATCATAGTACTATCTTTCTACGCAATAAAAACCAATTATACCTAGCATGTTTCATTAGATACACCATCTAACATCATAGTATTATCTTACTACACAATAAAAACCAATTATACTAAGCATGTTTCATTAGATACACCATCTAACATCATAGTACTATCTTTCTACACAATAAAAACCAATTATACCAAGCATCTTTCATTAGAAGGACCATCTAACATCATAGTACTATCTTACTACACAATAAAAACCAATTATACCAAGCATGTTTCATAAGATAGACCATCTAACATCATCGTACTATCTTACTACACAATAAAAACCAATTATACAAAGCACGTTTCAATAGATAGACCATCTAACATCATAGTACTATCTTACTACACAATAAAAACCAATTATACCAAGCATGTTTCATAAGATAGACCATCTAACATCATAGCACTATATTACTACACAATAAAAATCAATTATACCAAGCATGATTCAATAGATAGACCATCTAACATCATAGTACTATCTTACAACACCATAAAAACCAGTTATACCAAGCATGTTTCATTAGATAGACCATCTAACATCATAGAACTATATTACTACACAATAAAAACCAATTATACTAAGCATGTTTCATTAGATACACCATCTAACATCATATTACTATCTTACTACACAATAAAAACCAATTATACCAAGCATGTTTCATTAGATAGACCATCTAACATCATAGTACTATCTTTCTACGCAAGAAAAACCAATTATACAAAGCATGTTTCATTAGATAGACCATCTAATATCATAGTACTATCTTTCTACACAATAATAACCAATTATACCAAGAATGTTACATTAGATAGACCATCTAACATCATAGTACTATCTTTCTACACAATAAAAACCAATTATGCCAAGCATGTTTCATTAGATAGACCATCTAACATCATAGTACTATCTTTCTACACAATAAAAACCAATTATACCAAGCATATTTCATAAAATAGACCATCTAACATCATAATACTATCTTACTACACAATAAAAACCAATTATACCAAGCATGTTTCATTAGATAGACTATCTAACATCATAGTACTATCTTTCTACACAATAAAAACAATTTATACCAAGCATGTTTCAGTAAATAGACCATCTAACATCATAGTACTATTTTTCTACACAATAAAAACCAATTATACCAAGCATGTTTCATTAGATAGACCATCTAACATCATAGTACTATCTTACTACACAATAAAAACCATTTATACCAAGCATGTGTCATTAGATAGACCATCTAACATCATAGTACTATCTTTCTACACAATAAAAACCAATTATACCATGCATGTTTCATTAGATACACAATCTAACATCATAGTACTATCTTTCTACACAATAAAAACCAATTATACCAAGCATGTTTCATTATATAGACCATCTAACATCATAGTACTATCTTTCTACGCAATAAAAACCAATTATACCAAGCATGATTCAATAGATAGACCATCTAACATCATAGTACTATCTTACAACACCATACAAACCAGTTATACCAAGCATGTTTCATTAGATAGACCATCTAACATCATAGAACTATCTTACTACACAATAAAAACCAATTATACCAAGCATGTTTCATTAGATACACCATCTAACATCATAGTACTATCTTACTATACCATAAAAACCAATTATACCAAGCATGTTTCATTAGATAGACCATCTAACATCATGGTACTATCTTTCTACGCAAGAAAAACCAATTATACAAAGCATGTTTCATTAGATAGACCATCTAATATCATAGTACTATCTTTCTACACAATAATAACCAATTATACCAAGAATGTTACATTAGATAGACCATCTAACATCATAGTACTATCTTTCTACACAATAAAAACCAATTATGCCAAGCATGTTTCATTAGATAGACCATCTAACATCATAGTACTATCTTTCTACACAATAAAAACCAATTATACCAAGCATATTTCATAAAATAGACCATCTAACATCATAATACTATCTTACTACACAATAAAAACCAATTATACCAAGCATGTTTCATTAGATAGACTATCTAACATCATAGTACTATCTTTCTACACAATAAAAACCATTTATACCAAGCATGTTTCAGTAAATAGACCATCTAACATCATAGTACTATTTTTCTACACAATAAAAACCAATTATACCAAGCATGTTTCATTAGATAGACCATCTAACATCATAGTACTATCTTACTACACAATAAAAACCATTTATACCAAGCATGTTTCATTAGATACACCATCTAACATCATAGTACTATCTTACTACACAATAAAAACCAATTATACTAAGCATGTTTCATTAGATACACCATCTAACATCATAGTACTATCTTTCTACACAATAAAAACCAATTATACCAAGCATCTTTCATTAGAAGGACCATCTAACATCATAGTACTATCTTACTACACAATAAAAACCAATTATACCAAGCATGTTTCATTAGATAGACTATCTAACATCATCGTACTATCTTACTACACAATAAAAACCAATTATACAAAGCACGTTTCAATAGATAGACCATCTAACATCATAGTACTATCTTACTACACAATAAAAACCAATTATACCAAGCATGTTTCATAAGATAGACCATCTAACATCATAGCACTATATTACTACACAATAAAAATCAATTATACCAAGCATGATTCAATAGATAGACCATCTAACATCATAGTACTATCTTACAACACCATAAAAACCAGTTATACCAAGCCTGTTTCATTAGATAGACCATCTAACATCATAGAACTATCTTACTACACAATAAAAACCAATTATACCAAGCATGTTTCATTAGATACACCATCTAACATCATATTACTATCTTACTACACAATAAAAACCAATTATACCAAGCATGTTTCATTAGATAGACCATCTAACATCATAGTACTATCTTTCTACGCAAGAAAAACCAATTATACAAAGCATGTTTCATTAGATAGACCATCTAATATCATAGTACTATCTTTCTACACAATAATAACCAATTATACCAAGAATGTTACATTAGATAGACCATCTAACATCATAGTACTATCTTTCTACACAATAAAAACCAATTATGCCAAGCATGTTTCATTAGATAGACCATCTAACATCATAGTACTATCTTTCTACACAATAAAAACCAATTATACCAAGCATATTTCATAAAATAGACCATCTAACATCATAATACTATCTTACTACACAATAAAAACCAATTATACCAAGCATGTTTCATTAGATAGACTATCTAACATCATAGTACTATCTTTCTACACAATAAAAACAATTTATACCAAGCATGTTTCAGTAAATAGACCATCTAACATCATAGTACTATTTTTCTACACAATAAAAACCAATTATACCAAGCATGTTTCATTAGATAGACCATCTAACATCATAGTACTATCTTACTACACAATAAAAACCATTTATACCAAGCATGTGTCATTAGATAGACCATCTAACATCATAGTACTATCTTTCTACACAATAAAAACCAATTATACCATGCATGTTTCATTAGATACACAATCTAACATCATAGTACTATCTTTCTACACAATAAAAACCAATTATACCAAGCATGTTTCATTATATAGACCATCTAACATCATAGTACTATCTTTCTACGCAATAAAAACCAATTATACCAAGCATGATTCAATAGATAGACCATCTAACATCATAGTACTATCTTACAACACCATAAAAACCAGTTATACCAAGCATGTTTCATTAGATAGACCATCTAACATCATAGAACTATCTTACTACACAATAAAAACCAATTATACCAAGCATGTTTCATTAGATACACCATCTAACATCATAGTACTATCTTACTATACCATAAAAACCAATTATACCAAGCATGTTTCATTAGATAGACCATCTAACATCATGGTACTATCTTTCTACGCAAGAAAAACCAATTATACAAAGCATGTTTCATTAGATAGACCATCTAATATCATAGTACTATCTTTCTACACAATAATAACCAATTATACCAAGAATGTTACATTAGATAGACCATCTAACATCATAGTACTATCTTTCTACACAATAAAAACCAATTATGCCAAGCATGTTTCATTAGATAGACCATCTAACATCATAGTACTATCTTTCCACACAATAAAAACCAATTATACCAAGCATATTTCATAAAATAGACCATCTAACATCATAATACTATCTTACTACACAATAAAAACCAATTATACCAAGCATGTTTCATTAGATAGACTATCTAACATCATAGTACTATCTTTCTACACAATAAAAACCATTTATACCAAGCATGTTTCAGTAAATAGACCATCTAACATCATAGTACTATTTTTCTACACAATAAAAACCAATTATACCAAGCATGTTTCATTAGATAGACCATCTAACATCATAGTACTATCTTACTACACAATAAAAACCATTTATACCAAGCATGTTTCATTAGATACACCATCTAACATCATAGTACTATCTTACTACACAATAAAAACCAATTATACTAAGCATGTTTCATTAGATACACCATCTAACATCATAGTACTATCTTTCTACACAATAAAAACCAATTATACCAAGCATCTTTCATTAGAAGGACCATCTAACATCATAGTACTATCTTACTACACAATAAAAACCAATTATACCAAGCATGTTTCATTAGATAGACTATCTAACATCATCGTACTATCTTACTACACAATAAAAACCAATTATACAAAGCACGTTTCAATAGATAGACCATCTAACATCATAGTACTATCTTACTACACAATAAAAACCAATTATACCAAGCATGTTTCATAAGATAGACCATCTAACATCATAGCACTATATTACTACACAATAAAAATCAATTATACCAAGCATGATTCAATAGATAGACCATCTAACATCATAGTACTATCTTACAACACCATAAAAACCAGTTATACCAAGCATGTTTCATTAGATAGACCATCTAACATCATAGAACTATCTTACTACACAATAAAAACCAATTATACCAAGCATGTTTCATTAGATACACCATCTAACATCATATTACTATCTTACTACACAATAAAAACCAATTATACCAAGCATGTTTCATTAGATAGACCATCTAACATCATAGTACTATCTTTCTACGCAAGAAAAACCAATTATACAAAGCATGTTTCATTAGATAGACCATCTAATATCATAGTACTATCTTTCTACACAATAATAACCAATTATACCAAGAATGTTACATTAGATAGACCATCTAACATCATAGTACTATCTTTCTACACAATAAAAACCAATTATGCCAAGCATGTTTCATTAGATAGACCATCTAACATCATAGTACTATCTTTCTACACAATAAAAACCAATTATACCAAGCATATTTCATAAAATAGACCATCTAACATCATAATACTATCTTACTACACAATAAAAACCAATTATACCAAGCATGTTTCATTAGATAGACTATCTAACATCATAGTACTATCTTTCTACACAATAAAAACCATTTATACCAGGCATGTTTCAGTAAATAGACCATCTAACATCATAGTACTATTTTTCTACACAATAAAAACCAATTATACCAAGCATGTTTCATTAGATAGACCATCTAACATCATAGTACTATCTTACTACACAATAAAAACCATTTATACCAAGCATGTGTCATTAGATAGACCATCTAACATCATAGTACTATCTTTCTACACAATAAAAACCAATTATACCATGCATGTTTCATTAGATACACAATCTAACATCATAGTACTATCTTTCTACACAATAAAAACCAATTATACCAAGCATGTTTCATTATATAGACCATCTAACATCATAGTACTATCTTTCTACGCAATAAAAACCAATTATACCTAGCATGTTTCATTAGATACACCATCTAACATCATAGTACTATCTTACTACACAATAAAAACCAATTATACTAAGCATGTTTCATTAGATACACCATCTAACATCATAGTACTATCTTTCTACACAATAAAAACCAATTATACCAAGCATCTTTCATTAGATAGACCATCTAACATCATAGTACTATCTTACTACACAATAAAAACCAATTATACCAAGCATGTTTCATAAGATAGACCATCTAACATCATCGTACTATCTTACTACACAATAAAAACCAATTATACCAAGCATGTTTCTATAGATAGACCATCTAACATCATAGTACTATCTTACTACACAATAAAAACCAATTATACCAAGCATGTTTCATAAGATAGACCATCTAACATCATAGCACTATATTACTACACAATAAAAATCAATTATACCAAGCATGATTCAATAGATAGACCATCTAACATCATAGTACTATCTTACAACACCATAAAAACCAGTTATACCAAGCATGTTTCATTAGATAGACCATCTAATATCATAGAACTATCTTACTACACAATAAAAACCAATTATACCAAGCATGTTTCATTAGATACACCATCTAACATCATAGTACTATCTTACTATACCATCAAAACCAATTATACCAAGCATGTTTCATTAGATAGACCATCTAACATCATGGTACTATCTTACTACACAATAAAAATCAATTATACCAAGCATGTTTCATAAGATAGACCATCTAACATCATCTAACATCATAGTAATTACTTATTACACAATAAAAACCAATTATACCAAGCATGTTTCATAAGATAGACCATCTAACATCATAGTACTATCTTACTACACAATAAAAACCAATTATACCAAGCATGTTTCATAAGATAGACCATCTAACATCATAGCACTATATTACTACACAATAAAAATCAATTATACCAAGCATGATTCAATAGATAGACCATCTAACATCATAGTACTATCTTACAACACCATAAAAACCAGTTATACCAAGCATGTTTCATTAGATAGACCATCTAACATCATAGAACTATCTTACTACACAATAAAAACCAATTATACCAAGCATGTTTCATTAGATACACCATCTAACATCATATTACTATCTTACTACACAATAAAAACCAATTATACCAAGCATGTTTCATTAGATAGACCATCTAACATCATAGTACTATCTTTCTACGCAAGAAAAACCAATTATACAAAGCATGTTTCATTAGATAGACCATCTAATATCATAGTACTATCTTTCTACACAATAATAACCAATTATACCAAGAATGTTACATTAGATAGACCATCTAACATCATAGTACTATCTTTCTACACAATAAAAACCAATTATGCCAAGCATGTTTCATTAGATAGACCATCTAACATCATAGTACTATCTTTCTACACAATAAAAACCAATTATACCAAGCATATTTCATCAAATAGACCATCTAACATCATAATACTATCTTACTACACAATAAAAACCAATTATACCAAGCATGTTTCATTAGATAGACTATCTAACATCATAGTACTATCTTTCTACACAATAAAAACCATTTATACCAAGCATGTTTCAGTAAATAGACCATCTAACATCATAGTACTATTTTTCTACACAATAAAAACCAATTATACCAAGCATGTTTCATTAGATAGACCATCTAACATCATAGTACTATCTTACTACACAATAAAAACCATTTATACCAAGCATGTGTCATTAGATAGACCATCTAACATCATAGTACTATCTTTCTACACAATAAAAACCAATTATACCATGCATGTTTCATTAGATACACAATCTAACATCATAGTACTATCTTTCTACACAATAAAAACCAATTATACCAAGCATGTTTCATTATATAGTCCATCTAACATCATAGTACTATCTTTCTACGCAATAAAAACCAATTATACCTAGCATGTTTCATTAGATACACCATCTAACATCATAGTACTATCTTACTACACAATAAAAACCAATTATACTAAGCATGTTTCATTAGATACACCATCTAACATCATAGTACTATCTTTCTACACAATAAAAACCAATTATACCAAGCATCTTTCATTAGATAGACCATCTAACATCATAGTACTATCTTACTACACAATAAAAACCAATTATACCAAGCATGTTTCATAAGATAGACCATCTAACATCATCGTACTATCTTACTACACAATAAAAACCAATTATACCAAGCATGTTTCATTAGATACACCATCTAACATCATAGTACTATCTTACTATACCATAAAAACCAATTATACCAAGCATGTTTCATAAGATAGACCATCTAACATCATAGTACTATCTTACTACACAATAAAAACCAATTATACCAAGCATGTTTCAATAGATAGACCTTATAACATCATAGTACTATCTTACTACACAATAAAAACCAATTATACCAAGCATGTTTCATAAGATAGACCATCTAACATCATAGCACTATATTACTACACAATAAAAATCAATTATACCAAGCATGATTCAATAGATAGACCATCTAACATCATAGTACTATCTTACAACACCATAAAAACCAGTTATACCAAGCATGTTTCATTAGATAGACCATCTAACATCATAGAACTATCTTACTACACAATAAAAACCAATTATACCAAGCATGTTTCATTAGATACACCATCTAACATCATAGTACTATCTTACTATACCATAAAAACCAATTATACCAAGCATGTTTCATAAGATAGACCATCTAACATCATAGTACTATCTTACTACACAATAAAAACCAATTATACCAAGCATGTTTCAATAGATAGACCATCTAAAATCATAGTACTATCTTACTACACCATAAAAACCAATTATACCAAGCATGTTTCAATAGATAGACAATCTAACAGCACAGTACTATCTTACTACACAATAAAAACCAATTATACCAAGCATGTTTCATTAGATAACCAATCTAACATCATAGTACTATCTTACTACACAATAAAAACCAATTATACCAAGCATGTTTCATTAGATAGACAATCTAACATCATAGTACTATCTTTCTACACAATAAAAACCAATTATACCAAGCATGTTTCATAAAATAGACCATCTAACATAATAGTACTATCTTTCTACGCAAAAAAACCAATTATACCAAGCATGTTTCATTAGATACACCATCTAACATCATAGTACTATCTTACTACACAATAAAAACCAATTATACCAAGCATGTTTCATTAGTTAGACCATCTAACATCATAGTACTATCTTTCTACGCAATAAAAACCAATTATACCAAGCATGTTTCATTAGATAGACCTTCTAACATCATAGTACTATCTTTCTTCACAATAAAAACCAATTATACCAAGCATGTTTCATTAGATAGACCATCTAACATCATAGTATTATCTTTCTACACAATAAAAACCAATTATACCAAGCATGTTTCAATAGATAGACCATCTAACATCATAGTACTATCTTTCTACACAATTAAAACCAATTATACCAAACATGTTTCATTAGATAGACCATCTAACATCATAGTACTATCTTTCTACACAATAAAAACCAATTATACCAAGCATGTTTCATTAGATAGACCATCTAACATCATAATACTATCTTATGTCGCAATAAAAACCAATTATACCAAGCATGTTTCATTAGATAGACCATCTAACAGCATAGTACTATCTTTCTACACAATAAAAACCAACTATACCAAGCCTGTTTCATTAGATAGACCATCTAACATCATAGTACTATTTTTCTACGCAATAAAAACCAATTATACCAAACATGTTTCATTAGATAGACAATCTAACATCATAGTACTATATTTTTACACAATAAAAACCAATTATACCAAGCATGTTTCATTAGATACACCATCTTACACCATAGTACTATCTTTCTACACAATAAAAACCAATTATACCAAGCATGTTTCATTAGATAGACCATCTAACATCATAGTACTATCTTTCTACACAATAAAAACAAATTTTACCAAGCATGTTTCATTAAATAGACCATCTAACATTATAGTACTATCTTTCTACACAATAAAAACCAATTATACCAAGCATGTTTCATTAGATAGACCATCTAACATCATAGTACTATCTTTCTACGCAATAAAAACCAATTATACCAAGCATGTTTCATTAGATAGACCATCTAACATCATATGAAAATCTTTCTACAAAATAAAAACCATTTATACCAAGCATGTTTCATTAGATAGACCATCTAACATCATAGTACTATCTTTCTACACAATAAAAACCAATTATACCAAGCATGTTTCATTAGATAGACCATCTAACATCATAGTACTATCTTTCTACACAATAAAAACCAATTATACCATGCATGTTTCATTAGATAGACCATCTAACATCATAGTACTATCTTTCTACACAATAAAAACCAATTATACAAATCATGTTTCATTAGATAGACCAGCTAACATCATAGTACTATCTTTCTACACAATAAAAACCAATTATACCAAGCATGTTTCATTAGATAGACCATCTAACATCATAGTACTATCTTTCTACACAATAAAAACCAATTATACCATGCATGTTTCATTAGATAGACCATCTAACATCATAGTACTATCTTACTACACAATAAAAACCAATTATACCAAGCATGTTTCATTAGATAGACCATCTAACATCATTGTACTATCTTTCTACACAATAAAAACCAATTATACCAAGCATGTTTCATTAGATAGACCATCTAATATCATAGTACTATCTTTCTACACAATAAAAACCAATTATACCAAGCATGTTTCATTAGATAGACCATCTAACATCATTGTACTATCTTTCTACACAATAAAAACCAATTATACCAAGCATGTTTCATTAGATAGACCATCTAACATCATAGTAATATCTTATGTCGCAGTAAAAACCAATTATACCAAGCATGTTTCATTAGAGAGACCATCTAACATCATATACCAAGCATGTTTCATTAGATAGACCATCTAACATCATAGTACTATCTTATGTCGCAGTAAAAACCAATTATACCAAGCATGTTTCATTAGATAGACCATCTAACATCATAGTACTATCTTTCTACACAATAAAAACAAATTTTACCAAGCATGTTTCATTAAATAGACCGTCTAACATTATAGTACTATCTTTCTACACAATAAAAACCAATTATACCAAGCATGTTTCATTAGATAGACCATCTAACATCATAGTACTATCTTTCTACGCAATAAAAACCAATTATACCAAGGATGTTTCATTAGATAGACCATCTAACATCATAGTAAAATCTTTCTACACAATAAAAACCAATTATACCAAGCATGTTTCATTAGATAGACAATCTAACATCATAGTACTATCTTTCTACACAATAAAAACCAATTATACCATGCATGTTTCATTAGATAGACCATCTAACATCATAGTACTATCCTTCTACACAACAAAAACCAATTATACCAAGCATGTTTCAGTAGATAGACCATCTAACATCATAGTACTATCTTATGTCGCAGTAAAAACCAATTATACCAAGCATGTTTCATTAGATAGACCATCTAACATCATAGTACTATCTTTCTACACAACAAAAACAAATTTTACCAAGCATGTTTCATTAGATAGACCATCTAACATCATAGTACTATCTTTCTACACAATAAAAACCAATTATACCAAGCATGTTTCATTAGATAGACCATCTAACATCATAGTACTATCTTTCTACGCAATAAAAACCAATTATACCAAGGATGTTTCATTAGATAGACCATCTAACATCATAGTACTATCTTTCTACACAATAAAAACCAATTATACCAATCATGTTTCATTAGATAGACCATCTAACATCATAGTACTATCTTTCTACACAATAAAAACCAATTATACCAAGCATGTTTCATTAGATAGACAATCTAACATCATAGTACTATCTTATGTCGCAATAAAAACCAATTATACCAAGCATGTTTCATTAGATAGACCATCTAACATCATAGTACTATCTTACTACACAATAAAAACCAATTATACCAAGCATGTTTCATTAGATAGACCATCTAACATCATAGTACTATCTTTCTACACAATAAAAACCAATTATACCAAGCATGTTTCATTAGATAGACCATCTAACATCATTGTACTATCTTTCTACACAATAAAAACCAATTATACCAAGCATGTTTCATTAGATAGACCATCTAACATCATAGTACTATCTTATGTCGCAGTAAAAAACCAATTATACCATGCATGTTTCATTAGATAGACCAACTAACATCATAGTACTATCCTTCTACACAACAAAAACCAATTATACCAAGCATGTTTCATTAGATAGACCATCTAACATCATAGTACTATCTTTCTACACAATAAAAACCAAATATACCAATCATGTTTCATTAGATAGACCAGCTAACATCATAGTACTATCTTTCTACACAATAAAAACCAATTATACCAAGCATGTTTCATTAGATAGACAATCTAACATCATAGTACTATCTTATGTCGCAATAAAAACCAATTATACCAAGCATGTTTCATTAGATAGACCATCTAACATCATAGTACTATCTTACTACACAATAAAAACCAATTATACCAAGCATGTTTCATTGGATACACCATCTAACATCATAGTACTATCTTTCTACACAACAAAAACCAATTATACCAAGCATGTTTCAGTAGATAGACCATCTAACATCATAGTACTATCTTTCTACACAATAAAAACCAATTATACCAATCATGTTTCATTAGATAGACCATCTAACATCATAGTACTATCTTTCTACACAATAAAAACCAATTATACCAAGCATGTTTCATTAGATAGACAATCTAACATCATAGTACTATCTTATGTCGCAATAAAAACCAATTATACCAAGCATGTTTCATTAGATAGACCATCTAACATCATAGTACTATCTTACTACACAATAAAAACCAATTATACCAAGCATGTTTCATTAGATAGACCATCTAACATCATAGTACTATCTTTCTACACAATAAAAACCAATTATACCAAGCATGTTTCATTAGATAGACCATCTAACATCATTGTACTATCTTTCTACACAATAAAAACCAATTATACCAAGCATGTTTCATTAGATAGACCATCTAACATCATAGTACTATCTTATGTCGCAGTAAAAAACCAATTATACCATGCATGTTTCATTAGATAGACCAACTAACATCATAGTACTATCTTTCTACACAAAAAAAACCAATTATACCAAGCATGTTTCATTAGATAGACCATCTAACATCATAGTACTATCTTTCTACACAATAAAAACCAAATATACCAATCATGTTTCATTAGATAGACCAGCTAACATCATAGTACTATCTTTCTACACAATAAAAACCAATTATACCAAGCATGTTTCATTAGATAGACAATCTAACATCATATTACTATCTTATGTCGCAATAAAAACCAATTATACCAAGCATGTTTCATTAGATAGACCATCTAACATCATAGTACTATCTTACTACACAATAAAAACCAATTATACCAAGCATGTTTCATTGGATACACCATCTAACATCATAGTACTATCTTTTTACACAATAAAAACCAATTATACCAAGCATGTTTCATTAGATAGACCATCTAATATCATAGTACTATCTTTCTACACAATAAAAACCAATTATACCAAGCATGTTTCATTAGATAGACCATCTAACATCATTGTACTATCTTTCTACACAACAAAAACCAATTATACCAAGCATGTTTCATTAGATAGACCATCTAACATCATAGTATTATCTTATGTCGCAGTAAAAACCAATTATACCAAGCATGTTTCATTAGAGAGACCATCTAACATCATATACCAAGCATGTTTCATTAGATAGACCATCTAACATCATAGTACTATCTTTCTACACAATAAAAACAAATTTTACCAAGCATGTTTCATTAAATAGACCGTCTAACATTATAGTACTATCTTTCTACACAATAAAAACCAATTATACCAAGCATGTTTCATTAGATAGACCATCTAACATCATAGTACTATCTTTCTACGCAATAAAAACCAATTATACCAAGGATGTTTAATTAGATAGACCATCTAACATCATAGTAAAATCTTTCTACGCAATAAAAACCAATTATACCAAGCATGTTTCATTCGATAGACCATCTAACATCATAGTACTATCTTTCTACAAAATAAAAACCAGTTATACCAAGCATGTTTCATTAGATAGACCATCTAACATCATAGTACTATCTTACTACACAATAAAAACCAATTATACCAAGCATGTTTCATTAGATAGACCATCTAACATCATAGTATTATCTTTCTACACAATAAAAACCAATTATACCAAGCATGTTTCATTAGATAGACCATCTAACATCATTGTACTATCTTTCTACACAATAAAAACCAATTATACCAAGCATGTTTCATTAGATAGACCATCTAACATCATAGTACTATCTTATGTCGCAGTAAAAAACCAATTATACCAAGCATGTTTCATTAGAGAGACCAACTAACATCATAGTACTATCTTTCTACACAATAAAAACCAATTATACCAAGCATGTTTCATTAAATAGACCATCTAACATCATAGTACTATCTTTCTACACAATAAAAACCAATTATACCAAGCATGTTTCATTAGATAGACCATCTAACATCATAGTACTATCTTTCTACACAATAAAAACCAATTATACCAAGCATGTTTCATTAGATAGACCATCTAACATCATAGTACTATCTTTCTACACAATAAAAACCAATTATACCAAGCATGTTTCATTAAATAGACCATCTAACATCATAGTACTATCTTTCTTCACAATAAAAACCAATTATACCAAGCATGTTTCATTAGATAGACCATCTAACATCATAGTACTACCTTTCTACACAATAAAAACCAATTATACCACGCATGTTTCATTGGATAGACCATCTAACATGATAGTAGTATCTTTCTACACAAAAAAAACCAATTATACCAATCATGTTTTATTAGATAGACCATCTAACATCATAGTACTATCTTTCTACACAAGAAAAACCAATTATACCAATCATGTTTCATTAGATAGACCATATAACATCATAGTACTATCTTTCTACACAATAAAAACCAATTATACCAAGCATGTTTCATTAGATAGACCATCTAACATCATAGTACTATCTTTCTACACAATAAAAACCAATTATACCAATCAGGTTTCATTAGATAGACCATCTAACATCATAGTACTATCTTTCTACACAATAAAAACCAATTATACCAAGCATGTTTCATTAGATAGACTATCTAACATCATAGTACTATCTTATGTCGCAATAAAAACCAATTATACCAAGCATGTTTCATTAGATAGACCGTCTAACATCATAGTACTATCTTACTACACAATAAAAACCAATTATACTAAGCATGTTTCATTGGATACACCATCTAACATCATAGTACTATCTTTCTACACAATAAAAACCAATTATACCAAGCATGTTTCATTAGATAGACCTTCTAACATCATAGTACTATCTTTCTACACAATAAAAACCAATTATACCAAGCATGTTTCATTAGATAGACCATCTAACATCATAGTACTATCTTTCTACACAATAAAAACCAATTATACCAATCAAGTTTCATTAGATAGACCATCTAACATCATAGTACTATCTTTCTAAACAATAAAAACCAATTATACAAAGGATGTTTCAATAGATAGACCATCTAACATCATAGTACTATCTTTCTACACAATAAAAACCAATTATACCAAGCATGTTTCATTAGATAGACCATCTAACATCATAGTACTATCTTTCTACACAATAAAAACCAATTAAACCAAGCATTTTTAAAAAAAATAGACCATCTAACATCATAGTATTATCTTTCTACACAATAAAAACCAATTATACCAAGTATGTTTCATTAGATAGACCATCCAACATCATAGTACTATCTTTTTACACAATAAAAACAAATTATACAAAGCATGTTTCATTAGATAGACCATCTAACATCATAGTACTATCTTTCTACACAATAAAAACCAATTATACCAAGCATGTTTCAAAAGATAGACCATCTAACATCATAGTACTATCTTTCTACACAATAAAAACAAATTATACCAAGCATGTTTGATTAGATAAACCATCTAACATCATAGTACTATCTTTCTACACAATAAAAACCAATTACACCAAGCATGTTTCATAAGATAGACCATCTAACATCATAGTACTATCTTTCTACACAATAAAAACCAATTATACCAAGCATATTTCATAAGATAGACCATCTAACATCATAGTACTATCTTTCTACACAAGAAAAACCAATTATACCAATCATGTTTCATTAGATAGACCATATAACATCATAGTACTATCTTTCTACACAATAAAAACCAATTATACCAAGCATGTTTCATTAGATAGACCATCTAACATCATAGTACTATCTTTCTACACAATAAAAACCAATTATACCAATCAGGTTTCATTAGATAGACCATCTAACATCATAGTACTATCTTTCTACACAATAAAAACCAATTATACCAAGCATGTTTCATTAGATAGACTATCTAACATCATAGTACTATCTTATGTCGCAAAAAAAACCAATTATACCAAGCATGTTTCATTAGATAGACCATCTAACATCATAGTACTATCTTACTACACAATAAAAACCAATTATACTAAGCATGTTTCATTGGATACACCATCTAACATCATAGTACTATCTTTCTACACAATAAAAACCAATTATACCAAGCATGTTTCATTAGATAGACCATCTAACATCATAGTACTATCTTTCTACACAATAAAAACCAATTATACCAAGCATGTTTCATTAGATAGACCATCTAACATCATAGTACTATCTTTCTACACAATAAAAACCAATTATACCAATCAAGTTTCATTAGATAGACCATCTAACATCATAGTACTATCTTTCTAAACAATAAAAACCAATTATACAAAGGATGTTTCAATAGATAGACCATCTAACATCATAGTACTATCTTTCTACACAATAAAAACCAATTATACCAAGCATGTTTCATTAGATAGACCATCTAACATCATAGTACTATCTTTCTACACAATAAAAACCAATTAAACCAAGCATTTTAAAAAAAAATAGACCATCTAACTTCATAGTATTATCTTTCTACACAATAAAAACCAATTATACCAAGTATGTTTCATTAGATAGACCATCCAACATCATAGTACTATCTTTTTACACAATAAAAACAAATTATACAAAGCATGTTTCATTAGATAGACCATCTAACATCATAGTACTATCTTTCTACACAATAAAAACCAATTATACCAAGCATGTTTCAAAAGATAGACCATCTAACATCATAGTACTATCTTTCTACACAATAAAAACAAATTATACCAAGCATGTTTGATTAGATAAACCATCTAACATCATAGTACTATCTTTCTACACAATAAAAACCAATTATACCAAGCATGTTTCATTAGATAGACCATCTAACATCATAGTACTATCTTTCTACACAATAAAAACCAATTATACCAATCAGGTTTCATTAGATAGACCATCTAACATCATAGTACTATCTTTCTACACAATAAAAACCAATTATACCAAGCATGTTTCATTAGATAGACTATCTAACATCATAGTACTATCTTATGTCGCAAAAAAAACCAATTATACCAAGCATGTTTCATTAGATAGACCATCTAACATCATAGTACTATCTTACTACACAATAAAAACCAATTATACTCAGCATGTTTCATTGGATACACCATCTAACATCATAGTACTATCTTTCTACACAATAAAAACCAATTATACCAAGCATGTTTCATTAGATAGACCATCTAACATCATAGTACTATCTTTCTACACAATAAAAACCAATTATACCAAGCATGTTTCATTAGATAGACCATCTAACATCATAGTACTATCTTTCTACACAATAAAAACCAATTATACCAATCAAGTTTCATTAGATAGACCATCTAACATCATAGTACTATCTTTCTAAACAATAAAAACCAATTATACAAAGGATGTTTCAATAGATAGACCATCTAACATCATAGTACTATCTTTCTACACAATAAAAACCAATTATACCAAGCATGTTTCATTAGATAGACCATCTAACATCATAGTACTATCTTTCTACACAATAAAAACCAATTAAACCAAGCATTTTAAAAAAAAATAGACCATCTAACATCATAGTATTATCTTTCTACACAATAAAAACCAATTATACCAAGTATGTTTCATTAGATAGACCATCCAACATCATAGTACTATCTTTTTACACAATAAAAACAAATTATACAAAGCATGTTTCATTAGATAGACCATCTAACATCATAGTACTATCTTTCTACACAATAAAAACCAATTATACCAAGCATGTTTCATTAGATAGACCATCTAACATCATAGTACTATCTTTCTACACAATAAAAACCAATTATACCAAGCATGTTTCATTAGATAGACCATCTAACATCATAGTACTATCTTTCTACACAATAAAAACCAATTATACCAAGCATGTTTCATTAAATAGACCATCTAACATCATAGTACTATCTTTCTTCACAATAAAAACCAATTATACCAAGCATGTTTCATTAGATAGACCATCTAACATCATAGTACTACCTTTCTACACAATAAAAACCAATTATACCACGCATGTTTCATTGGATAGACCATCTAACATGATAGTAATATCTTTCTACACAATAAAAACCAATTATACCAATCATGTTTTATTAGATAGACCATCTAACATCATAGTACTATCTTTCTACACAAGAAAAACCAATTATACCAATCATGTTTCATTAGATAGACCATATAACATCATAGTACTATCTTTCTACACAATAAAAACCAATTATACCAAGCATGTTTCATTAGATAGACCATCTAACATCATAGTACTATCTTTCTACACAATAAAAACCAATTATACCAATCAGGTTTCATTAGATAGACCATCTAACATCATAGTACTATCTTTCTACACAATAAAAACCAATTATACCAAGCATGTTTCATTAGATAGACTATCTAACATCATAGTACTATCTTATGTCGCAATAAAAACCAATTATACCAAGCATGTTTCATTAGATAGACCGTCTAACATCATAGTACTATCTTACTACACAATAAAAACCAATTATACTAAGCATGTTTCATTGGATACACCATCTAACATCATAGTACTATCTTTCTACACAATAAAAACCAATTATACCAAGCATGTTTCATTAGATAGACCTTCTAACATCATAGTACTATCTTTCTACACAATAAAAACCAATTATACCAAGCATGTTTCATTAGATAGACCATCTAACATCATAGTACTATCTTTCTACACAATAAAAACCAATTATACCAATCAAGTTTCATTAGATAGACCATCTAACATCATAGTACTATCTTTCTAAACAATAAAAACCAATTATACAAAGGATGTTTCAATAGATAGACCATCTAACATCATAGTACTATCTTTCTACACAATAAAAACCAATTATACCAAGCATGTTTCATTAGATAGACCATCTAACATCATAGTACTATCTTTCTACACAATAAAAACCAATTAAACCAAGCATTTTTAAAAAAAATAGACCATCTAACATCATAGTATTATCTTTCTACACAATAAAAACCAATTATACCAAGTATGTTTCATTAGATAGACCATCCAACATCATAGTACTATCTTTTTACACAATAAAAACAAATTATACAAAGCATGTTTCATTAGATAGACCATCTAACATCATAGTACTATCTTTCTACACAATAAAAACCAATTATACCAAGCATGTTTCAAAAGATAGACCATCTAACATCATAGTACTATCTTTCTACACAATAAAAACAAATTATACCAAGCATGTTTGATTAGATAAACCATCTAACATCATAGTACTATCTTTCTACACAATAAAAACCAATTACACCAAGCATGTTTCATAAGATAGACCATCTAACATCATAGTACTATCTTTCTACACAATAAAAACCAATTATACCAAGCATATTTCATAAGATAGACCATCTAACATCATAGTACTATCTTTCTACACAAGAAAAACCAATTATACCAATCATGTTTCATTAGATAGACCATATAACATCATAGTACTATCTTTCTACACAATAAAAACCAATTATACCAAGCATGTTTCATTAGATAGACCATCTAACATCATAGTACTATCTTTCTACACAATAAAAACCAATTATACCAATCAGGTTTCATTAGATAGACCATCTAACATCATAGTACTATCTTTCTACACAATAAAAACCAATTATACCAAGCATGTTTCATTAGATAGACTATCTAACATCATAGTACTATCTTATGTCGCAAAAAAAACCAATTATACCAAGCATGTTTCATTAGATAGACCATCTAACATCATAGTACTATCTTACTACACAATAAAAACCAATTATACTAAGCATGTTTCATTGGATACACCATCTAACATCATAGTACTATCTTTCTACACAATAAAAACCAATTATACCAAGCATGTTTCATTAGATAGACCATCTAACATCATAGTACTATCTTTCTACACAATAAAAACCAATTATACCAAGCATGTTTCATTAGATAGACCATCTAACATCATAGTACTATCTTTCTACACAATAAAAACCAATTATACCAATCAAGTTTCATTAGATAGACCATCTAACATCATAGTACTATCTTTCTAAACAATAAAAACCAATTATACAAAGGATGTTTCAATAGATAGACCATCTAACATCATAGTACTATCTTTCTACACAATAAAAACCAATTATACCAAGCATTTTTCATTAGATAGACCATCTAACATCATAGTACTATCTTTCTACACAATAAAAACCAATTAAACCAAGCATTTTAAAAAAAAATAGACCATCTAACATCATAGTATTATCTTTCTACACAATAAAAACCAATTATACCAAGTATGTTTCATTAGATAGACCATCCAACATCATAGTACTATCTTTTTACACAATAAAAACAAATTATACAAAGCATGTTTCATTAGATAGACCATCTAACATCATAGTACTATCTTTCTACACAATAAAAACCAATTATACCAAGCATGTTTCAAAAGATAGACCATCTAACATCATAGTACTATCTTTCTACACAATAAAAACAAATTATACCAAGTATGTTTGATTAGATAAACCATCTAACATCATAGTACTATCTTTCTACACAATAAAAACCAATTATACCAAGCATGTTTCATAAGATAGACCATCTAACATCATAGTACTATCTTTCTACACAATAAAAACCAATTATACCAAGCATATTTCATAAGATAGACCATCTAACATCATAGTACTATCTTTCTACACAATAAAAACCAATTATACCAAGCATGTTTCATTAGATAGACCATCTAACATCATAGTACTATCTTTCTACAAAATAAAAACAAATTATACCAAGCATGTTTGATTAGATAAACCATCTAACATCATAGTACTATCTTTCTACACAATAAAAACCAATTACACCAAGCATGTTTCATAAGATAGACCATCTAACATCATAGTACTATCTTTCTACACAATAAAAACCAATTATACCAAGCATATTTCATAAGATAGACCATCTAACATCATAGTACTATCTTTCTACACAATAAAAACCAATTATACCAAGCATGTTTGATTAGATAGACCATCTAACATCATAGTACTATCTTTCTACACAATAAAAACCAATTATACCAAGCATGTTTCATTAGATAGACCATCTAACATCATAGTAGTATCTTATGTCGCAATAAAAACCAATTATACCAAGCATGTTTCATTAGATAAACCATCTAACATCATAGTACTATCTTTCTACACAAGAAAAACCAATTATACTAAGCATGTTACATTAGATAGACCATCTAACATCATATTACTATCTTTCTACACAATAAAAACCAATTATACCAAGCATGTTTCATTAGTGAGACCATCTAACATCATAGTAATATCTTTCTACACAATAAAAACCAATTATACCAAGCATGTTTCATTAGATAGACCATCTAACATCATAGTACTATCTTTCTTCACAATAAAAACCAATTATACCAAGCATGTTTCATTAAATAGACCATCTACCATCATAGTACTATATTTCTACACAATAAAAACCAATTATACTAAGCATGTTTCATTAGATAGACAATCTAACATCATAGTACTATCTTATGTCGCAATAAAAACCAATTATACCAAGCATGTTTCATTAGATAGACCATCTAACATCATAGTACTATCTTTCTACAAAATAAAAACCAATTATACCAAGCACCTTTCATTAGATAGACCATCTAACATCATAGTACTATCTTTCTACACAATAAAAACCAATTATACCAAGCATGTTTCATTAGATAGACCATTTAACATCATATTACTATCTTTCTACACAATAAAAACCAATTATACCAAGCATGTTTCATTAGTGAGACCATCTAACATCATAGTACTATCTTTCTACACAACAAAAACCAATTATACCAAGCATGTTTCATTAGATAGACCATCTACATCATAGTACTATCTTTCTACACAATAATAACCAATTATACCAAGCATGTTTTATTAGATAGACCATCTAACATTATAGTACTTTCTTGCTACACAATAAAAACCAATTATACCAAGCATGTTTCATTAGATAGACCATCTTACATCATAGTACTATCTTATGTCGCAATAAAAACCAATTATACCAAGCATGTTTCATTAGATAGACCATATAACATCATAGTACTATCTTTTTACTCAATAAAAACCAATTATACCAAGCATGTTTCATTAGATAGACCATCTAACATCATAGTACTATCTTTCTACACAATAAAAACCAATTATACCAATCAAGTTTCATTAGATAGACCATCTAACATCATAGTACTATCTTTCTAAACAATAAAAACCAATTATACAAAGGATGTTTCAATAGATAGACCATCTAACATCATAGTACTATCTTTCTACACAATAAAAACAAATTATACCAAGCATGTTTCATTAGATAGACCATCTAACATCATAGTACTATCTTTCTACACAATAAAAAACAATTATACCAAGCATTTTAAAAAAAATAGACCATATAACATCATAGTACTATCTTTCTACACAATAAAAACCAATTATACCAAGCATGTTTCATTAGATATACCATCTAACATCATAGTACTATCTTTCTACACAATAAAAACCAATTATACCAAGCATGTTTCATTAGATAGACCATCTAACATCATAGTACTATCTTTCTACACAATAAAAACCAATTATACCAAGCATGTTTCATTAGATAGACCATCTAACATTATAGTACTATCTTGCTACACAATAAAAACCAATTATACCAAGCATGTTTCATTAGATAGACCATCTTACATCATAGTACTATCTTATGTCGCAATAAAAACCAATTATACCAAGCATGTTTCATTAGATAGACCATATAACATCATAGTACTATCTTTCTACACAATAAAAACAAATTATACCAAGCATGTTTCATTAGATAGACCATCTAACATCATAGTACTATCTTTCTACACAATAAAAAACAATTATACCAAGCATTTTAAAAAAAATAGACCATCTAACATCATAGTATTATCTTTCTACACAATAAAAACCAATTATACCAAGTATGTTTCATTAGATAGACCATCTAACATCATAGTACTATCTTTTTACACAATAAAAACAAATTATACCAAGCATGTTTAATTAGATAGACCATCTAACATCATAGTACTATCTTTCTACACAATAAAAACAAATTATACCAAGCATGTTTCAAACGATAGACCATCTAACATCATAGTACTATCTTTCTACACAATAAAAACAAATTATACCAAGCATGTTTGATTAGATAGACCATCTAACATCATAGTACTATCTTTCTACACAATAAAAACCAATTATACCAAGCATGTTTCATAAGATAGACCATCTAACATCATAGTACTATCTTTCTACACAATAAAAACCAATTATACCAAGCAAATTTCATAAGATAGACCATCTAACATCATAGTACTATCTTTCTACACAATAAAAACCAATTATACCAAGCATGTTTCATTAGATAGACCATCTAACATCATAGTACTATCTTTTTACAAAATAAAAACCAATTATACCAAGCATGTTTCATTAGATAGACCATCTAACATCATAGTAGTATCTTATGTCGCAATAAAAACCAATTATACCAAGCATGTTTCATTAGATAGACCATCTAACATCATAGAACTATCTTTCTACAAAATAAAAACCAATTATACCAAGCATGTTTCATTAGATAGACCATTTAACATCATATTACTATCTTTCTACACAATAAAAACCAATTATACCAAGCATGTTTCATTAGTGAGACCATCTAACATCATAGTACTATCTTTCTACACAATAAAAACCAATTATACCAAGCATGTTTCATTAGATAGACCATCTAACATCATAGTACTATCTTTCTACACAATAATAACCAATTATACCAAGCATGTTTCATAAGTTACACCATCTAACATCATCATGATCATAGTACTATCTTTCTACACAATAAAAACCGATTATACCAAGCATGTTTAATTAGATAGACCATCTAACATAATAGTACTATCTTTCTACACAATAAAAACCAATTATACCAAGCATGTTTCATTAGATAGACCATCTAACATCATAGTACTATCTTTCTACACAATAATAACCAATTATATCAAGCATGTTACATGAGATAGGCCATCTAACATCATAGTACTATCTTTCTACACAATAAAAACCAATTATACCAATCATATTTCATTAGATAGACCATCTAACATCATAGTACTATCTTTCTACACAATAAAAACCAACTATACCAAGCATGTTTCATTAGATAGACCATCTAACATCATAGTACTATCTTTTTACACAATAAAAACCAATTATACCAAGCATGTTTCATTAAATAGACCATCTAACATCATAGTACTATCTTTCTACACAATAAAAACCAATTATACAAAGGATGTTTCAATAGATAGACCATCTAACATCATAGTACTATCTTTCTACACAATAAAAACAAATTATACCAAGCATGTTTCATTAGATAGACCATCTAACATCATAGTACTATCTTTCTACACAATAAAAAACAATTATACCAAGCATTTTAAAAAAAATAGACCATATAACATCATAGTACTATCTTTCTACACAATAAAAACCAATTATACCAAGCATGTTTCATTAGATAGGCCATCTAATATCATAGTACTATCTTTCTACACAATAAAAACCAATTATACCAAGCATGTTTCATTAGATAGACCATCTAACATCATAGTACTATCTTTCTACACAATAAAAACCAATTATACCAAGCATGTTTCATTAGATAGACCATCTAACATTATAGTACTATCTTGCTACACAATAAAAACCAATTATACCAAGCATGTTTCATTACATAGACCATCTTACATCATAGTACTATCTTATGTCGCAATAAAAACCAATTATACCAAGCATGTTTCATTAGATAGACCATATAACATCATAGTACTATCTTTCTACACAATAAAAACAAATTATACCAAGCATGTTTCATTAGATAGACCATCTAACATCATAGTACTATCTTTCTACACAATAAAAAACAATTATACCAAGCATTTTAAAAAAAATAGACCATCTAACATCATAGTATTATCTTTCTACACAATAAAAACCAATTATACCAAGTATGTTTCATTAGATAGACCATCTAACATCATAGTACTATCTTTTTACACAATAAAAACAAATTATACAAAGCATGTTTAACAAGTGAAACTGCGAGCTACTGCTCACTGATGATACCCCCGCCGCAAGTGGATAATATTAATAGTGTAAAAATATGCAAGTGTTCGGTAAACAAGAAGTTGTCGAGTGATGAATCTGAAAACGCATCACACGGTATAGCTGACTTATATAAATCCTGAAACCAAATTTCAGAAATCCTTGTATTGTAGTTCCTGAGAAAAATGTGACGAAAATTTTCAACTTGGCTATCATGTGTAAAATCAGACAAGTGTTCGGTAAACAGGAAGTTGTTGAGAGATGAATCTGAAAAACTCATCACACGGTATGGCTGACATATATAAATGTTGATACCAAATTACAGAAAGGGTGGATGTGTAGTTCCTGAGAAAAATGTGACGAAAGTTTCATGGGACGGACGGACTGATGGACGGACGGACTGACAGACAGAGGTAAAACACTATACCCCCCCTTTTTTAAAGCAGGGGTATAATTAGATAGACCATCTAACATCATAGTACTATCTTTCTACACAATAAAAACCAATTATACCAAGCATGTTTCAAACGATAGACCATCTAACATCATAGTACTATCTTTCTACACAATAAAAACAAATTATACCAAGCATGTTTGATTAGATAGACCATCTAACATCATAGTACTATCTTTCTACACAATAAAAACCAATTATACCAAGCATGTTTCATAAAATAGACCATCTAACATCATAGTACTATCTTTCTACACAATAAAAACCAATTATACCAAGCATATTTCATTAGATAGACCATCTAACATCATAGTAATATCTTTCTACACAATAAAAACCAATTATACCAAGCATGTTTCATTAGATAGACCATCTAACATCATAGTACTATCTTTTTACAAAATAAAAACCAATTATACCAAGCATGTTTCATTAGATAGACCATCTAACATCATAGTAGTATCTTATGTCGCAATAAAAACCAATTATACCAAGCATGTTTCATTAGATAGACCATCTAACATCATAGTACTATCTTTCTACAAAATAAAAACCAATTATACCAAGCATGTTTCATTAGATAGACCATCTAACATCATAGTACTATCTTTCTACACAATAAAAACCAATTATACCAAGCATGTTTCATTAGTGAGACCATCTAACATCATAGTACTATCTTTCTACACAATAAAAACCAATTATACCAAGCATATTTCATTAGATAGACCATCTAACATCATAGTAATATCTTTCTACACAATAAAAACCAATTATACCAAGCATGTTTCATTAGATAGACCATCTAACATCATAGTACTATCTTTTTACACAATAAAAACCAATTATACCAAGCATGTTTCATAAAATAGACCATCTAACATCATAGTACCATCTTTCTACACAATAAAAACCAATTATACCAAGCATATTTCATTAGATAGACCATCTAACATCATAGTAATATCTTTCTACACAATAAAAACCAATTATACCAAGCATGTTTCATTAGATAGACCATCTAACATCATAGTACTATCTTTTTACACAATAAAAACCAATTATACCAAGCATGTTTCATTAAATAGACCATCTAACATCATAGTACTATCTTTCTACGCAATAAAAACAAATTATACCTAGCATGTTAAGTTAAGTTACATTTAATATAGGAATTAATTTTTTCATCCTCCGGCAGTGAGGTTTGAACCCGCGATCATCCGGGTGTTAGACTGTGCATCTTTCCACTGAGCCACAGAAACCATTGGAAAACTTATGAAATTTAAGCATATAAGTCACCTTCCCAGGGTGTAAGACTAGAAATTAATGTTGGGAGAACATAATCAAACTTCGTTTTCTTAAGAAGCTATTTTTTGAAAATTATTATTTTTTGAAGCAAATTTGTAAGAAAGTTATTCAGAAATGTTCGTTTTTTCGTCTATATGTCACTATTTCTATACCTTAGCGATACGATATCCAACACCCTCATAACCAGACACTAAAGAAACAAAGATTTGTTATTGCTATTTCGACTTGGCTAACAATTTTTAACACATTTTGGATGTTCTCATCTCTTTTGCTATAAAAACTGACAAAACAAAACATGAAAATTCCTTGTAATTTGAGTTTGTTTCAGTGTTGATACTCTATGAATCAGATTTTTTGTATGTGTATGAGTTTTACTTAGTTTTGATAGTATTCTTGTAAATGATCACGGCACAGTTATCAAAATTGTCATTTTAAAACAAAAAACAGCAACAATTTGTCTTGTGACATTTTGTGAAAATATTCTATTTAAAAATAGAAATAAAACAGTTTTCCCCCAAAAAAATCTTGTCAATATAGGGCAAATTGACATGATGCATTGCATTTTGTTGGTTTCAGACACCAAAAATCAAGTTGGTGGTATACTGATCTTCAATTTGAGCCCACAACCACATATGTACGTTAAAAATTGTCAACGATACAAAACTTCATGCAAACTACTCCGCCACAAATTTTGCTTATCGGTCAAATTGACCGGTAGGAACGTTAAAGGGTTAAATAGACCATCTAACATCATAGTACTATCTTTCTACACAATAAAAACCAATTATGCAAAGGATGTTTCAATAGATAGACCATCTAACATCATAGTACTATCTTTCTACACAATAAAAACAAATTATACCAAGCATGTTTCATTAGATAGACCATCTAACATCATAGTACTATCTTTCTACACAATAAAAAACAATTATACCAAGCATTTTAAAACAAATAGACCATATAACATCATAGTACTATCTTTCTACACAATAAAAACCAATTATACCAAGCATGTTTCATTAGATAGACCATCTAACATCATAGTACTATCTTTCTACACAATAAAAACCAATTATACCAAGCATGTTTCATTAGATAGACCATCTAACATCTTAGTACTATCTTTCTACACAATAAAAACCAATTATACCAAGCATGTTTCATTAGATAGACCATCTAACATTATAGTACTATCTTGCTACACAATAAAAACCAATTATACCAAGCATGTTTCATTAGATAGACCATCTTACATCATAGTACTATCTTATGTCGCAATAAAAACCAATTATACCAAGCATGTTTCATTAGATAGACCATATAACATCATAGTACTATCTTTCTACACAATAAAAACAAATTATACCAAGCATGTTTCATTAGATAGACCATCTAACATCATAGTACTATCTTTCTACACAATAAAAAACAATTATACCAAGCATTTTAAAAAAAATAGACCATATAACATCATAGTATTATCTTTCTACACAATAAAAACCAATTATACCAAGTATGTTTCATTAGATAGACCATCTAACATCATAGTACTATCTTTTTACACAATAAAAACAAATTATACAAAGCATGTTTAATTAGATAGACCATCTAACATCATAGTACTATCTTTCTACACAATAAAAACCAATTATACCAAGCATGTTTCAAACGATAGACCATCTAACATCATAGTACTATCTTTCTACACAATGAAAACAAATTATACCAAGCATGTTTGATTAGATAGACCATATAACATCATAGTACTATCTTTCTACACAATAAAAACAAATTATACCAAGCATGTTTCATTAGATAGACCATCTAACATCATAGTACTATCTTTCTACACAATAAAAAACAATTATACCAAGCATTTTTAAAAAAATAGACCATATAACATCATAGTATTATCTTTCTACACAATAAAAACCAATTATACCAAGTATGTTTCATTAGATAGACCATCTAACATCATAGTACTATCTTTTTACACAATAAAAACAAATTATACAAAGCATGTTTAATTAGATAGACCATCTAACATCATAGTACTATCTTTCTACACAATAAAAACAAATTATACCAAGCATGTTTCATTAGATAGACCATCTAACATCATAGTACTATCTTTCTACACAATGAAAACAAATTATACCAAGCATGTTTGATTAGATAGACCATCTAACATCATAGTACTATCTTTCTACACAATAAAAACCAATTATACCAAGCATGTTTCATAAGATAGACCATCTAACATCATAGTACTATCTTTCTACACAATAAAAACCAATTATACCAAGCATGTTTCATTAGATAGACCATCTAACATCTTAGTACTATCTTTCTACACAATAAAAACCAATTATACCAAGCATGTTTCATTAGATAGACCATCTAACATTATAGTACTATCTTGCTACACAATAAAAACCAATTATACCAAGCATGTTTCATTAGATAGACCATCGTACATCATAGAACTATCTTATGTCGCAATAAAAACCAATTATACCAAGCATGTTTCATTAGATAGACCATATAACATCATAGTACTATCTTTCTACACAATAAAAACAAATTATACCAAGCATGTTTCATTAGATAGACCATCTAAGGGAACATATATTTATTCTAGTGAGCTTCCTCCAGGCATGCTTGGAGGATGCTCCGAGCATTTTAGAGAAGCTAATATCGTTAATACACCATTACATTCCCATTAATGTCAATCAAATATAAAAGTAACAGTTAAGAGCTTGTATGAGCTTTTTGTGAGCCTTTTGTTCGCCTGTATTAATAAAGTTTTACTATGTTGCCCTCGAAAATTAGTTAATTGACACAAAAATAGATAAATCAAAACTTGAGGTTAAACAGTTTAGGGACATTTCATCAACATGAGAACGAAAAGTTCTAATATGACTAAAGCATCTTTATATAAAGCCGATCAAAATAACACAACAGTGGTTGAAAAAAAAGGATTAAATCAAACCAGAAACAAGTCACCTTAACAGTTATCATTACTTGAAAATAAATATTAACGTTGCTGTCAAATCTATAAAAGATATTGTTGAAAACTATATAGGAAAAAAGAAATAGATTCACAAACTTATAATTTTTTGAAGAATGATAACGAATCAAAACATAGACACATGTACCTTCTTCCGAAAATTCATAAAAATCAATTTAGAAATAATTAATGAGGCATTTTGACCTGGTCACATAGTTAGCAACATAAACATTTCTTACCGACCAATCATCCATAAGTGTAACTCTACCACGAGACGCATTGAAAGATTACTGGATCTAATTCTACAACCATTATTGAAGAGTAATCACTTTTCCATTCAAGATACCAAAGACTTCATTTATAAAATAGAGTCGCAGAAGGTACATTAAGAATGCATTCTCATTGTCTCTTATGCAACAGTTATCAATGCATTTTCATCATTTGACAAACAAGAATATATTTTAAAAATTTCAAACAAACAGAATAAACGGCATTTGTTAAGTTAAGAAACATTGAACTTGAATTAAATGGACATGGCTGTTGTCTGCTCTATGGTCGGGTTGTTGTCGCTTTGGCACATTCCCCATTTCCTTTCTCAATTTTATTTATACAAACAAATAATACGAGCGCCTATTGGTGGTATATGATTTTACATCTGTCTGGTCTATTAAAAATATCTTAGATATTAAGTTCCAATTGATAGAAAACATCCAATTGTACTGTCAATACCAAGACGACAATTTTATGTTCTTCACAGGCACATTAAAACAGGCTGAAGATTATTTTAACACAGCGAACAACATTGACCCTCTGCTTATAATCACATTTGAGGTGTCTAGATTTAGTATGACCTATTTATTTACCGAAGTGTACAAAGGTGAAAGATTCAATAATAATAACATACTTGATGTTCAATCAAATATAAAAAAAAAAACACGAAACGTATCAATATTTGAATGTTAAATGTTTATCTAATTCAGCGATGTGACTATTATTTCTAATATGACATATATATTAACACACTGTAATACTTTTTAATGTGCGTTTAGGATGGGAACTAGTGATTGGTAAATATTGATACGTTTCGTGTTTTTGTATATTTTATTTAACAAAAAGTAAGTAATTATTATGGAATCTTTCACCTTTGTACACTTCGGTAAATTCTAAATAGGTCATACTAAATCTAGACACCTCAAATGTGATTTTAAGCAGAGGGTCAATGTTGTTCGCTGTGTAAAAGAAATCTTCAATCTGTTTTAATGTGCCTGTGAAGAACATAAAATTGTCGTCTTGGTATTGACAGTACAATTTGATGTTTTCTATCCATTGGAACTTATCTAAGATATTTTTAATAGGACAGACAGATGTAAATCTGCATGTCGGAGAAAATATACCACCAAAAGGTGCTCCAATAATTTGTTTGTATAACTGTCAGTTTAATTCGAGTTCATTGTTACTTAACTTTACAAATGCCGTTTATTCTGTTTGTTTGAAATTTTTAAAGCATATTCTTGTTTGTCAACTAATGAAAATGCATTGATAACTGTTTCTTCTTAGTTATCAATCTTCATATTTGTGTACATTGACGTTACATCATAGGCAAAAAATGCATTCTTTCTTGACCTTGTGTGACTCTATTTTATAAATGAAGTCTTTCGTATCTTGATTGTAAAAGTGATGACTCTTCAATAATGGTTTTAGAATTAGATCCAGCAATCTTTCAATACATCTCGTGGTAGAGTTACACTTATGGATGATTGGTCAGTAAGAAATGTTTATGTTGCTACCTATTTGACCAGTTCGAAATGCCTCATTTATAATTTCTAGATTGATTTGATGAATTTTCAGAAGAAGGTATAATATGTGTCCATGTTTTGATTTGTTATCATTCTTAAAAAAAGTATAAGTTTATGAATCTACTTCTTTTTTCCTGTATAGTTTTCAACAATATCTTTTATAGATTTGACAACAACGTTAACATTTATTTTCATGTAATTATAACTGTTAAGGTGACTTGTTACTGTTTGGATGTAATCAAATTTATTTGAAACCACCGTTGTGTAACTTTTATCGACTTTATATGAAGATGTTTTAGTTAAATTAGAGCTTTTTCATCTCATGTTGATGAAATGTCCCTAAACTGTTTAACCTCAAGTTTTAATGTATCTATTTTTGTGTCAATTAACTAATTTTCTAGGGCAACATAGTAAAACTTTATTATTACAGGCGAACAAAAGGCTCACAAAAAGCTCATACAAGCTCTTAACTATAAACTCTTCTATTTGATTGACATTAATGGGAGTGTAATGGTTTATTAACGATATTAGCTTCTCTAAAATGCTCGGAGCATCCTCCAAGCATGCCTGGAGGAAGCTGACTAGAATAAATATATGTTCCCTAACATCATAGTACTATCTTTCTACACAATAAAAAACAATTATACCAAGCATTTTAAAAAAAATAGACCATATAACATCATAGTATTATCTTTCTACACAATAAAAACCAATTATACCAAGTATGTTTCATTAGATAGACCATCTAACATCATAGTACTATCTTTTTACACAATAAAAACAAATTATACAAAGCATGTTTAATTAGATAGACCATCTAACATCATAGTACTATCTTTCTACACAATAAAAAACAATTATACCAAGCATGTTTCAAACGATAGACCATCTAACATCATAGTACTATCTTTCTACACAATGAAAACAAATTATACCAAGCATGTTTGATTAGATAGACCATATAACATCATAGTACTATCTTTCTACACAATAAAAACAAATTATACCAAGCATGTTTCATTAGATAGACCATCTAACATCATAGTACTATCTTTCTACACAATAAAAAACAATTATACCAAGCATTTTAAAAAAAATAGACCATATAACATCATAGTATTATCTTTCTACACAATAAAAACCAATTATACCAAGTATGTTTCATTAGATAGACCATCTAACATCATAGTACTATCTTTTTACACAATAAAAACAAATTATACAAAGCATGTTTAATTAGATAGACCATCTAACATCATAGTACTATCTTTCTACACAATAAAAACCAATTATACCAAGCATGTTTCAAACGATAGACCATCTAACATCATAGTACTATCTTTCTACACAATGAAAACAAATTATACCAAGCATGTTTGATTAGATAGACCATCTAACATCATAGTACTATCTTTCTACACAATAAAAACCAATTATACCAAGCATGTTTCATAAGATAGACCATCTAACATCATAGTACTATCTTTCTACACAATAAAAACCAATTATACCAAGCATATTTCATTAGATAGACCATCTAACATCATAGTACTATCTTTCTACACAATAAAAACCAATTATACCAAGCATGTTTCATTAGATAGACCATCTAACATCATAGTAGTATCTTATGTCGCAATAAAAACCAATTATACCAAGCATGTTTCATTAGATAGACCATCTAACTTCATAGTACTATCTTTTTACAAAATAAAAACCAATTATACCAAGCATGTTTCATTAGATAGACCATTTAACATCATATTACTATCTTTCTACACAATAAAAAACAATTATACCAAGCATGTTTTATTAGTGAGACCATCTAACATCATAGTACTATCTTTCTACACAATAAAAACCAATTATACCAAGCATGTTTCATTAGATAGACCATCTAACTTCATAGTACTATCTTTCTACACAATAATAACCAATCATACCAAGCATGTTTCATTAGATACACCATCTAACATCATAGTACTATCTTTCTACAAAATAAAAACCAATTATACCAAGCATGTTTCATTAAATAGACCATCTTACATCATAGTACTATCTTTCTACACAATAAAAACCAATTATACCAAGCATGTTTCATTAGATAGACCATCTAACATCATAGTACTATCTTTCTACACAATAATAACCAATTATATCAAGCTTGTTACATGAGATAGGCCATCTAACATCATAGTACTATCTTTCTACACAATAAAAACCAATTATACCAATCATGTTTCATTAGATAGACCATCTAACATCATAGTACTATCTTTCTACACAATAAAAACCAATTATACCAAGCATGTTTCATTAGATAGACCATCTAACATCATAGTACTATCTTTTTACACAATAAAAACCAATTATACCAAGCATGTTTCATTAAATAGACCATCTAACATCATAGTGCTATCTTTCTACACAAAAAAAAAACAATTATACCAAGCATGTTTCATTAGATAGACCATCTAACATCATAGTACTATCTTTCTACTCAATAAAAACCAATTATACCAAGCATGTTTCATTAGATAAACCATCTAACATCATAGTACTATCTTTTTACACAATAAAAACCAATTATACCAAGCATGTTTCATTAGATAGACCATCTAACATCATAGTACTATCTTATGTCGCAATAAAAACCAATTATACCAAGCATGTTTCATTAGATAGACCATCTAACATCATAGTACTATCTTTCTACAAACTAAAAACCAATTATACCAAGCATGTTTCATTAGATAGACCATCTAACATCATAGTACGTTCTTTCTACACAATGAAAACCAATTATACCAATCATGTTTTATTAGATAGACCATCTAACATCATAGTACTATCTTTCTACACAATAAAAACCAATTATACCAAGCATGTTTCATTAGATACACCATCTAACATCATAGTACTATATCTTTCTACAAAATAAAAACCAATTATACCAAGCATGTTTCATTAAATAGACCATCTAACATCATAGTACTATCTTTCTACACAATAAAAACCAATTATACCAAGCATGTTTAATTAGATAGACCATCTAACATAATAGTACTATCTTTCTACACAATAAAAACCAATTATACCAAGCATGTTTCATTAGATAGACCATCTAACATCATAGTACTATCTTTCTACACAATAATAACCAATTATACCAAGCATGTTACATGAGATAGGCCATCTAACATCATAGTACTATCTTTCTACACAATAAAAACCAATTATACCAAGCATGTTTCAAAAGATAGACCAACTAATATCATAGTACTATCTTTCTACACAATAAAAACAAATTATACCAAGCATGTTTCATTAGATAGACCATCTAACATAATAATACTATCTTTCTACACAATAAAAACCAATTATACCAAGCATGTTTCAAAAGATAGACCAACTAATATCATAGTACTATCTTTCTACACAATAAAAACCAATTATACCAAGCATGTTTCATTAGATAGACCATCTAACATCATAGCACTATCTTTCTACACAATAAAAACCAATTATACCAAGCATGTTTCATTAGATAGACCATCTAACATCATAGTACTATCTTTTTACACAATTAAAACCAATTATACCAAGCATGTTTCAAAAGATAGACCATCTAACATAATAGTACTATCTTTCTACACAATAAAAACCAATTATACCAAGCATGTTTCAAAAGATAGACCAACTAACAAATTCAGTAATTTTTTCATTTGTAAAGGGGCATAACTCTAGAAAAGTAATAGTAACACCATCAAAATTTGAATTTCATCTGTATTTTGTTGCAATAAGAATTGTGTATAAGTTTTATAACGTTAGGTTGAGGGAAACTTAAGTTTGAGAAAGAAAACGACGAAAAATTCAGCAATTTTTCAATATGTTAACAAGCATACATTTATTTTTGGCATTGCACAAGTCATGTCTTCTTTGACTGTTCATGACGTTGAAATACTAAATCTCTGGGATCTGTTTTAGTTGATTTTAGTCTCTGATGCATGATTTTTTTTTAATTAATTGTTTTTGGCTTTTCAGTAACTAAGAGTACTCTCAAATCGTACTTTCTTGTTTATTTGACCTGTTGATACTATTTGTAATGCTCTTTAGTTATTTAATGTTTACTTATTCAGGGATGTAACTGGTCTATATACCAGCTTTGATAAGTGTTTGATAGTACTATACATTTTCTCTAGAAAGGTTAAAGTTATGCCACTAAAATTCAAACTTGATCCGTGTTTTGCGTAATAAGCATTGTGTATAAGTTTCAAACATTTGGTCGAGTCAAACTATAACATCCATAGCTAAGGCTGCGGCATAAAAATGTTGGTTATCCCCATTATTATTCAATCTATTGATAACTTACGTTACTATCCTTATAAATCTATCTATAATCAGCTTGCATGTTAAATAGTCTAGAGCTGTTCCATTGAATTCGTCTTCTTTTTCTGTTTCTTGAGGAAGTTAAATCAACCTGTTCAGTCACTATAAAGTGTTACAATTCATATTTAGACGCAACACATAAATAGTGACCAAAAAGGTACCGCAATCTCAGGATGAACGCTTAAATAAAAAAAAAATATGAACACACCTCTTATGTCTCACCCCGCAACATTCTGTATGTATGTTTCTATCCCTAGTCAGGAGTCGGTCATTCAGTGGTTGTCCTTTGTTTATGTGTTACATATTTGTTTTTGATAGATTGGACTGTTAGATCTCTCGTTTGAATTGTTTTACAATGTCATTTCGGGGCCTTTTATAGCTGACTATACGGTATGGGCTTTGCTAATTGTTGATGGCCATACTGTGCCCTATAGTTGTTAACTTCTGTGTCATTTGATCTCTTGTGGAGAGTAGTCTCATTGGCAATCATACCACATCTTCTCTTTGACATAAAATATTTTAACCTTCGTTCTAAAAAACACATGTCCAAAACTGGAATATGATTTGATTGCGTTAAAGATCTGAACACAGACAGAAACACTAACATGACTAAATCCATATATATTTTGTTCAAGCATAATTGATTTGAAGTCATACTCTCCTCGTACATACTTGAATTTAACACGAGATGGATTGTATGAATAAATGATATCATTATTTTGAAACTTTCGGATGCACAATTAAATTTCCTAATGGTGCACATGTGCAGAAGCGTAACCAATTTGATTAAGATTAACCCGAATAATCCAGTTGTTTCATTCGGATTATTCCAATTATTAATGTATCAAAGGCAATTATAACAACAATCAGTGAGAATTATTATTATGACCTATTAATGCTCCAAAACAAGCCATTAACTTTTAATTATTTTCATGTGTTTTCGTGAATTTCGAGAATTTATACCATTTAAATATCTGAAAAGGTTTATTTAACTTAAATACCCATAATATTAATATTTTAGTATTATGCGTCCTTGATAAAAGTAAGGAGAACGAACCCAGGGCCTTACTGCTGATTAATGTTGATGTTTGAGTTCTTTTATATACGTTATAATATGAATATACCCAATAATCTAGAAAACTTGCAATAAAAACATAATCAACCTAGTTGTTTTATACTCATCTAAAATAGATATTTTTCAAAGGTCTTTTTTATTTTTTTACCGTACACCTTTTACATTTATTGACATTATAATAAAAATCATAAAAATTTATGAATTACAATTAATATATATCTTTATTTTTATTTCTTATATACATGATAAATATATTTTTTATTGGGGCCGGATCGATTTTACATATGGGATGGATCGACGTTGGGCCGGATCGACTTGGGCCGGATCTACGTGGGGCCAGATCGACCCAAAAGCTTATTCTTGCTGTGACACTTTCCTGTCGCAGAAAGGGATCAAGGCAAGAAATAAAATAGCCTTTCATGACTTCACAAAAATAACATATTTTATATTTTTCCAGCACCAGCAATCATTTTATCCCTCTATACAGGTATAAACACCATATAGAGGGTTTGTTCCCAACCGGATAAATAAAACTTAGATATGATGTCTTCTCCTTGTACATTTTTTGTACTTAGCTACAAAAGGACAGCAGGAGTCTACATGCCAGTTTGTAGAATTTGAAGCGTTTTACGTTTTTGTGGTTTTATCATAGAGTATTGACCCTTTGACTGCCATGGCATTGAAAAACGTTTTACCTTTGACTGCTAAGAATCGGCCTGGCTTCGAACTTTATCAAACAGCACCATGGCAACCCTGACAACAATTGATAACGTCACGCTATTCTGCATGGTACCTGTATATGATTGCTCGTGTGATGACACCACAGTATGTCTGCTTCGTTCATTTATCACTCTCAAGTGTCGAATGTTTTTACTGTATTTGTGTTTTTTTTTATATTTGATCAGTCTTTTAATTGGTGTTAATTGCAATTTATTAGTATTTGTAAAAACTGATAGCCTCATTGACTTTAATGGTATTCAGAAAATCTGTGCCACATGGCCAATATTTTGGCCTTAAAGTTATTTCTCAAAAATGCCACGGCCCATTTTAAATCGTTTGTGTTGTATGAAATAAACCATAATTAGTTATGGTGACAACACCAGTGTTTAGTTTAAAATATTTAACGGTTTTACTTCGATTGACATCAGAAGAAGTGTGACGTCTTTTGCATCACTTTTAAATTCACGACAGGCTCCCGTTCTAGAACAAACTCTATGTGTAATATGCTTTATTAAACTCAAATGTTCGGATTTGTGTATCAAATTCCATTGTCAAACTTTTGAAGAAGAAAATAAAAACAATAAAAAAACTTCGGGCTTTGGAAAAGTTTTCTGATTTTGTTCTACATGCCTTTAGTTTGTATAATATCAAACATCGTCACAGCAAATAGGTATTTCGTCAATTTCGGTAAATGATAGAGCGAGAATATAAATTTATTTGTGAAAATTGCCACTGTGTGAAATTAAGTTCCTACAATTACAGACAGGCAAATTTTCTTTGTCTTGTTTTACTTTTTAGTTGATGATAAAATTGAAAATGGAAATGGGGAATATGTCAAAGAGACAAGAACCCGACCAAATATGTTAAAGGATGGCTTCTTAAAGTCAAGTGGCAAATAAATATGCATATATTAAGGACGTGAACATGCCACTTCTTCATTTACCAAGACCTAATTCTGATTTTTTGAAAAGAACATTTAAATATTCTGGTCTTATTACCTGGAATAATTTACCAAATAATATTAAAGAAATAGATAATTTAGATACATTTATGACCAACTGTTCAAACTATTTTCTAACTGAACAGAATAAAGATGCATGAAACTAATGTATTTCTTTTTCTTCTTCTACTGAATGCATATGTGCTTATTTAACTGTATTATGTATTTTATATTGTATGTATTTTTGTACGTTTTTTATTTGTATTGATAGTTTTTGAAGATTAACATGTAATTGTTAAATGTTTTACCTTCGTTAAATAAAGAATTTTATTATTACTATGTAAACAATCGCCATATTGCTTTGTGACGTATTGGAATTTCCACAACAATATATATATTTTCGAATAACAGCCACTTTAACTCGCTTTGTAACTACGATGTACACCTTATCTACTAATATATATAAATAACGTCACATAATCTGTATATCTGTGTGGACCTAATCTACCATGTACCTATCTGATCATGTGACATGAATATTAATACACAAATTCTTGTTCAAATGTATAATTCCATAATATTTAAATAAACACAATTTCTTTTATGGTTGTGAAAATATTGAAGTTTCAAATATTAAACTCATGCAACACACATTATTTATATTTACCACAATTGATATTCTTTACAAAACAAAATCAAATAATACTGCATTCTTTTATACTAAATAAAATATCTGATATATAGATTCACTTACGTTTGCATGCAGTTTATTCACATTCGAGAGATATTTTCCTTTTCGTGTTTCAACACATCATCTCATTGTCAACTCATTGTCAACATTGATGTAAACAATCGCCATATTGCTTTGTGACGTATTGGAATTTCCACAATAATATATATATATATTTCGATTCATAGCCACTTTAACTCGCTTTGTAACTAGGATGTACACCTTATCTGCCAATATATTTAAATGACGTCACATAATCTGTATATCTGTGTGCACCTTATCTACTATCGTGCCTATCTTATCACGTGACATGAATATTAATACACAAATTCTTGTTCAGATGTTAGATTCCATAATATTTAAATAAACACAATTTCTTTTATGGTTGTGAAAATATTGAAATTTCAAATATTAAATTCATGCAACACACATTATTTATATTTACCACAATTGATATTCTTTATAAAACAAAATCGAATAATACTGCATTCTTTTATACTAAATAAAATATCTGATATATAGATTCACTTACGTTTGCATGCATTTTATTCACATTCGAGAGATATTTTCCTTTTCGTGTTTCAACACATCATCTCATTGTCAACTCATTGACAACATTGATGTAAACAATTGCCATATTGCTTTGTGACGTATTGGAATTTCCACAATAATATATATATATATTTCGATTCACAACCACTTTAACTCGCTTTGTAACTACGATGTACACCTTATCAATATATTTAAATGACGTCACATAATCTGTATATCTGTGTGCATCTTATCTACTATATGTATGATAACTTTTTAATTTACAGTAATTTTTGGGCCGATTAAGGGCCTTATTGCTCCTACTCCTTTGATTGGTTAAGTTCCAATGATGGTTATTTTCTTGTATGCAATCAAATGTTATGTTAAATTTTTTCTATAGTACTGGACAGGATAAAACTTTACTCATGCCAAGTATATTTTTATTTGTAACAAAGATAAATTCTGCACATTTTTTCTAAAAGTGCAAATTTAACAAAGACTATGGGCGAGTTGTTGTCGCTTTGACACATTCCCCATTTCCTTTTTCAATTTTAATAGGGAAAAATCAATGGTGGTATTACACCTAGAGCAAATCTGACATGTGTGGGTAATCTTCTTCCTATGAAACTACTGAGACACATTTAACCATACTTGACCATAATAATTAATATGTTTTTTCTTTTAAAAATGTATCAGATGACCCCACCTTCCAACCCTCATGGCCCACATGAATAAAAATGGAACATAGGGGTAAAATGCAGATTTTTGTATATATCTCTGAAACTAAACCATTTGGAGCAAATCAGACAGGGGGCAGTTGATGGTTTTCTCAGAGCATGGGTCCTGTGTAATTTCGAGGAGAAGATTTTTTAAAAGTTAACGGACATTTGATATGGACGACAGACAACAAGTGCTGCCCATTGGACCAAGATCGTTTTTAACCCTTCAAGTACACCACTTACCATTTTGTGTACAACATCCCAGGAAATTAATAATATTTTCATGGCATCCTATTAATTTCATCACTTCCATTTCTTGCATTAAATCTGTCAATTCTCTATCGGTTGCATCCTCTAAAATATTTAAATAATATTGACAATTATTAATGGATAAAACCATTGGTCACATTCAAAGAATACTGTGGATTCATTCATTTTCATGGATTGCTTAAAACTTGCATAATCGTGGATATTTGATTTTGTAATTTTTCCAATCTCTGTATTCAAAGCCTATTCAAAATATGTTATTCAATGAACATTTGAATTCAATGTTCACCTGTACCCACGAAAATTGGTATCAAACTAATGTTAATGAATCAAAAGTAATTTGTCCCAACCCAGGACTATATGTCCCCATTCAAAAACATTGATCAGGAACCCTCCCCTTGCAGTGGCATAGCTTGCATGTATGCTCAGATGCTCAAGCATCCACATCATTTTGACAAAACAAAAATAAAAAAAACAGCAGTTTAACTCGGAAGTATCAAAATGTAACAAGGCTGAGGATATGAGGATAACATCCAGTCATTTTCGAAGCAGTATGCCTGGTCTTTCATTTAGGATAATTTAGTTTGATACATGAATCGCAGAATAGTGTTTCAAGTTAACTTTTCTTCGTATAAATAGTCTATGTCATCAGCTAAGGCAAGCGGAGAGGACTGATACGCAGACCCGTGGACATGTTTCATCTGAAATTGAACCTAGTGGAGGGATGGCTTCTCATTTGACTATAGTTATAGTAACTAACAACTAAAACACCATATCCTGATATCGTTTCTTGCGACATTGTAAACGACGTGATAAAACAAATCAATTTGTAATAGATCGTGATAAGTCCTAGGCTTATGAATTCCCGTTTCTATTTAGGTTCAAATACTAATTTTATTTTTATTCAGTAAAGAACAAAGATCCAATATTCCCTGCCATGCACATTACATGTCATATTTTATCTATCAAAGGCCAAGGAACAAGGGAATAACTAAAAAAAACTTTTATTTCTTTTTCTTTTTTATTTTTAATATCTAAAAAGAAATAAAAGCTTCACAGCAAATGAAATGGGATTTCCATTACAATTTATATTTCAAAGGGACATTACTAGTTAAAAATATTTGATTACGAATTATTTTCAAAATTGTCAAAGACATTGCTTATGATATGAGTTTCACTTAATCTGACATGAATTGTACACATGAGAGTGCTAACAATACCGGACGATCGGACGCCCGGTATTTTTATGTCTCCTGCATGCGTTTAGCTCAGTAATAAAAAATCAAAGGTTGTAGACTCAAATTCCTGGAAAGAGAAGTCACTTCAGTTCCTATACTCAGAAGTTCCTAAATTATACAGAAGTGCCGCTGTAATGGAGTCCGTTTAAACGGTTTTTGATATGTCAAATAGAAGATGGGGGGGAAACTTTACATCAAATATTTATGAATTGAATGATGGTAGTTTCAAGAAAACAATAAAATTTGGTTAAAAATATAAATATATGAATTGGTGGGTATTTTGAATTTAAACAAAAATCTAACTAGTGTCGGATTCTGGGGGAGTACATGTGCTTAAATAAAAAATATTTTCTGCACAAAAAGGTCCAAAACATTTTTCGGCTCGCTCGACTCGGCAAAACATCCACATCATTTCAACCCTGGCTACGCCACTGCCTTGGATCCCCAATAGAACAAGCAGAGCTTGCATTGCTCACAAGTTTGTTTTTTTGCTTAAATCTTTCATCAATGACTGTTTTTGCTTTTCAATTTATATTTAATAATAAGAGGCTTACAAATGCCAATACAATGTTCATTGTATCTGTCATATTTTCATTAAAAGCAAATAAATGCATTTTACCCATTTGTTCCATTTTAACCATAGTGTCTTTGTTTCTTGAAGTACAAGGAAATAAAATACAAATTTATACTAAATTCATTTGCAAAGATTTATATAGTTAAAAAAAAAATAAAACAACTTGTGTAATTTTCCTTAAAGGTCAATAACTCCGTAACGGGTCAATTGACAATTTTTGTCATAAAAAACATTTTTGAAGATGTTACTTTGCTGAACATTTTTTGCTGTTTACAGTTTATCTTTATCTTTAATTAATTTCATACAAAAACTAAAAAAAATCCTTAAAATAACCAATTTAGTGGCAGGAACCCAACAATGGCAGCCATGTTTGTCGATGGATCAAAACTTCGGATACAATTTATAAGCAAGATACCAGATAATTAAGGAAATTTTTTTTTTGTTAAAGTTTGAAATCTTTGGCCCAGTAGTTTCAGAGAAGGTTTTTTGAAATAGTTACTGTAAATTCAGAAATTATTGCGTGCATTTATTATTGCGATTTTCTCATTTTACACTTGAATGCGATTCTAATTTTTACGATTTTGAGAAAAGTCATGCTTAATTCAGTTAAAATATTACAAAATGCGAGTTTTAATTATTGCGTTTACAACTCAGTCGTATTATTCGCAATAATAAAAACCTCGCAATAATTTCTGAATTTACAGTAACAACAGATGATGATGGACGCCAAGTCATTAGTGATAACATAAGCTCAAATGGTTATAGCTAACAAGAATGTGTCCCCAGTACATGAATAGCCCATCCACACTATTATTTTCTATGTTCAGTGGACCTTGAAAATGGGGGAAAATTTCTAGTTTGCATAAAAATTACAAAGATTATAAAATAGAAAACATGAGCCCTAAGTTTCAAGTTGATATGACTTCAACTTCATCAAAAACTACCTCTACCAAAAACTTTAACCAATCCTTTAACCTGAAGCGGGACAGACAGACGGAAGGACAAACGGACGGAAGAACGAACCAATGGATGGACAGATGAACAAATGGACAGACAAAAGAACGAATGAATGGACGCACAGAACAGAAAACATAATGCACCAAAATGGGGCATAATAAATGGGACATTAAAATGGGTTTTAATCGATCCTACAAACTATCCATGTTTATGTAATAAGGAGTACTGTCTTTTGGTATGTATAACGAACACATTTACATTTATACCCTGTGTGTTATACATGACTACAAATATTTTCTTAGTTTTTTTTCAGGTCCAAAATTGGACCAAGAAATTTCCAATTGAAGTGAAAAGTAAGGATTTTTTTTGCTCAAACCTTGATTGTTTTTTATGTGTTATAATATTAATATTCTTGATTTGTCATGTTTTATTCAAATAAAATACATTTTATATCTTTGTTGTTACGTTTTTCGTGTAAATTTGTCAATATGTTTTGCAATCCGGAAATTTGCCAATTGTCTTAATATTGAAGACACAATAAAGCTTTTGTTATTGGTTAAATCAGCCTAGAGTTGTGTTCCTTGTTGTCATAACTTATTGTTTTGTATGTGAAGAGTTGAAGAAAAGTGTATGAAAATTGAATAAACAACACTCATTTTGAAAAGATAAACCATATAATATATCAGGTGATCACAAGTCATGTTGGTCAGTCATGTGACATAATATTGTAAAGTGATGATTTATTCTATGAGAAGTTTATTTTTATAAATACGTTTTTACTTTGTAACTTTTCAACTTTTAAACAACTGTTTAAAACCTTTCAAGAAATTATGACTGAAAACATGATTATCACATAATTGTAACCTGAACAAATTTAATTAAGAACAAGGTCAACCTGTCACTGATTTGTTTTGACATTCATTAGACCTGGGGTTGAAGTCATAAAACTTTGCTCAGTGCTCGGAGCACAAAAATCTTGCTCAAAACATAAAATCCAGCATTTTGATTGGTTTTTATTTGTTTAAGTACAAAAAACTGACTCAAATATTTATTACTTCAAGGCCTGTTGATTGAGGTGGGATAATCCAGATTAACAGCTAGAATCATCAAACAAAAAATAAAAGTATTGAGATTTTAACAATTCATTACAGCACTAATGACATTAATTGATTTGTAATTATTTTATTGTTTGAATCAGAACATTAATTGGATATTTATAATCTTGTCCTTTATACTCAAACAATTCATCCTTTTAACTGTGATTTTCAAAAAATTATCAAAGTTCAAAGCCCATAATTATAGCAAAAATGAGCCAAGCGGAACAAAACTGAAACTTAACAATTCCTAGTTGTGGAATTAGGGAATGACAGAATGATGGAATGACGGAATGACAGAATTACGGAATGACCGAATTACGGACATGGATAAAACTATATGGCACCGACATCTTTGTTGCGGGCCATATTCGTTGCAGGGCCATAACAATGCAAATTTTTCAATAAAGATAAAAAAGATGGAAAAAATTCAATTCTTATTTCCCAAAATTTTATGCTTGTCTAATAAAAAAAGAAAACCTAAGCATAAATCCAGTTTTCATTAATACTATTTGATTTTTGATCTAAACTATATAAGTAAATTTTACCCTTCAACATCTTGACTGCTATGGCAGTTGTTGGAGCTTTATTTAAACCAACAGTTTCTGCTTTAAAAACTTTACCAAATGCTCCTTCCCCAAGAGGTTCACCAAGTGATAACCTATAACAATAAATAAATTATTTCATCTCATATTCATTTAGATATTGAGATACTGATTGATGTAACCATATATATATAACTAAATAGAATTCTAATAGTTGTACACATTTTCTTAGATATAAGAAGATATGGTATGAGTGCCAATGAGACAACTCTCCATCCAAATGACAATTTATAAAAGTAAACCATTATATGTCAATGTACGGCCTTAACACAGAGCCTTGGCTCACACTGAACAACAAGCTATAAAGGGCCCCAAAATTACTAGAGTAAAACCATTCAAACGGGAAAACCAACGTTCTAATCTATATAAAACCAGAGGCTCTAAAGAGCCTGTGTCGCTCACTTTTGTCTATGTGAATATTCAAGGACATGACAAAATTTTGTTTTGGTGATAACTAAGATTTATGAAAAATGGTTAAATATTGACTATAAAGGGCAATAACTCCTAAAGGGGTCAACTGACCATTTCGGTTATGTTGACTTATTTGTAAAACTTACTTTGCTGAACATTATTGCTGTTTAGTTTATCTCTATCTATTATAATCATGATAATATTCAAGATAATAACCAAAAACAGCAAAATTCAGGGGTAGCAACCCAACAAAAGGTTGTCCGATTCATCTAAAATTTTTAGGGCAGATAGATCTTGACCTGATAAACAATTTCACTCTATGTCAGATTTGTTCTAAATGCTTTGGTTTTTGAGTTATAAGCCAAAAGCTGCATTTTACCCCTATGTTCTATATTTAGCCCTGGCGGCCATCTTGGTTGGTTGGCCGGGTCACTGGACACAATTTTTAAACTAGATACCCTAATAATGTTTTGGCCATGTTTGGTTAAATTTGGCCCAGTAGTTTCAGAGGAGAAGATTTTTATAAAAGTTAACGACGATGGATGACGGACGCCAAGTGATGAGAAAAGCTCACTTGGACCTTCGGGCCAGGTGAGCTAAAAACAAGAAACGAGAAACACATATAAATTATATAAACAAACTACAACTACTGTACATCAGATTCCTGACTTAGGACAGGTGCAAACATTTGCAGTGATGGATTAAATGTTTTAATGGGTTAAACCATTTATTACTAATGATTTACAATTTTCAGTGTTTTTGAACAATTTTGTACCGAGACACATGTTTTTTTTTATCTAGGTAATGTGAGAATGTTATATTTGCTCTTTTAAAAAATTACCAGAAAATCAAGTTTCTCACATTGTATTGCATGATCAGACCTCTACAATAACATTTTTTTCAACTTGTTTAGGAGGACTTTGCATTATAAGTTGATTCAAGGAACAAAAGAAATTTAAAACAATAGAACAGAAGTTAGTTTTATATCTTTTGAAATATTTTTCAAAAATTATTAGTCAAGAAAAACTGAAACTAGTCATGTCACAGAACTTAGGATCTACTTTTTAACAATGCCAAGTCAAATCAGACTTGCATATGAGGCACCGTCTGATAGGCATGTCAATGTAAATTCATTGGATTTGTATCTTGTTTTTATTATAAAGTCGAATTTTTTGTCAGCTTTTTCCAGTTTTATCCATTTCATACAGTAAGTACAGAGTGAGTCATGGATGATATTACGACACTCATTCCAATTTATAATTGACTGGGGAAGATAATTAGGTCCTTTACTGAGGAATTATTTTAACTCTCCGTCTTGAAATATGTTAAGATCTCCTGTTATAACATGGGAAATTGGTCCATAAATGTATTTGGAATTACTGCAATTACATGAAGTAGGTGTATTTTCACTGATATTAAAATCTTTACACAATTGGCTATAATTTAACACAAATTTCCATGTAGATTTCTTGTAAATATAACAAATAAGAGGGAGCTCAGTATTATCAAAATATCCAGGAATTTGTTCTTTAACAGAATGGTTGTTAAAAATACCAGCAATATTTACAAAATCAAAACCTTTATTGACATACTTTATTTTAATAAAATGTTTTTTATGATCTTCAGGACGATCAATTTTAGGAAACAGTTTAGAATAACAATATGCCATTATAATTTGAACAATTTCGTACTTAGGACTGCTATATGAAATTGTGTTGCAATCCTCTAAAATTTTATTTAACTTATTGATCGATAAAGAACAGAGCTTTGTTAACAGATAATGTCTGCTGTTGTTTTTTGAAATAGAAATTAGGTCCGAAATATTGGTGTGATTGGTCCGAAATTTTCTTTGATTGTGATTTTTTCTATGACCATGAGAATGTTTTTTTTTCGAACAGTTTTAGAAACAATATCCAAAATGTTAACAGTATCGGTTCTTGATATTTTCTAATCTAATTTAATTCAATTATTTTCCGTGATTGTACAAACTTTGAATGAGATTCACCAGGCTGCTTATTTACTTCTTCCAAAGGTTGAACTGCTAAATATTTGATAAGATGACTGTGCTTCTTAAGGTGTTGATAAATGATACTTTTGAATTTATTGGGTTATTTTCTTGAGTGCGTTTAGATAAATATCGACCAGTTTAACCTACGTACTAAATACCGCATCCTGGTTTGTTTCATGTGAGTAAATAAATAAGACTGTTTGTTTTTCAAGTTATATCAGTTTCAAATTTTAAAGAAAATGAGCGACCATTAAGTGTGGACCTTACCGTATTGTTGGTGGAAAGACAGGGACATGTTACTCATTTTTTGGCATGACACTTATCGATAGAAGGGTAACCACGATTTTTATTTTTAAAAATGTTAGCGATGGTAGTATTTTTAGATAGGCGATTTTGAAGATTGAGACGTGTAATTACCCTTTGAACGAGTTAAGTTTTTAATATTTTTCCATTTCTAAGCTTCCTATTTGTTTTTTGTTTGTGAATTATATTAGAAAGGAGCAAAGACTGGTGTCCAGAATATGAACCAGCATACAATGAATTAAGTTATGAAAAAATGATAAATCTGTTCAGCTAAAGATGTCAAACGCTATCTGTATTAATTACCCAAAAAAGATAGGGTATATCAGGGTAGCGACTGACGTCTGACTAAATATTCTCGCTCGGACACACACTCCATAATCTAGTATATTATAAGAGCATATAAACCTGTTAAATTAAATTAATATTGATATAGCTTTTACTTGTCTGACCTTTTTATCCTCCAGTACAAGACAATCAGACAAGTGTTATTGTTGAGCCCTAATGATTCCAGTATATATATGAGAAAATGTTAAACCTTGGAAAAAAAGAGTTTTTGGAAAAACTTCTTGTTATATTTCATACTACAGTGGTTACAATATCTATTGAATTCATCTGAAAATTGATACAACCAATCAAATATCAGGTCATTATACAGCTTTTAACCAAAGAAACAATCTGGATGTCAGAAACAGTGAGCAATGCTATTTGTGGGTCGACAGATATAAGTTAAAATGTTGTCATGAGTCAATATATATGTCTTTACAGTATGATAACTTTCATGGAATGGTCAATGTCATGCTTTAACTTACTGTTGCCGTCTAAATTCCCAGTGTTTGTCCAGAGGGAGATCATACTCTGACATCATGGTCAAATCAGATGACAAGCGTCTTCTTGGACCAGGTTCAATTCTGATTGAGGGTAAAACAAATGGTTGTGTACCATCATAAGATTTGTATGGATGGTAATTCTCATTCTGGAATTGATGCAAAACATTCTGATATGAAATGAAATGTATACCTGTTTCAAATTTGTGTGCAAATCCATGTCATTTTTTTAATTATCATGATTTTGTAATAGAAATAAACATCATAAAAGTTTGAAGAGCACACAGACTATCGCTAATAATAAATGAAGCAAGTCCAGATGCAAAGCTGTTATAAATATTCAAATCTAAAATTGACAAAAACTTCCTTAAAACTAAATTAGATTCTGTCTAGATTGAATATCTCTATTTTCATAATCTAAACATTACTGATGAACATTTAATGAATCTCAATAATCTTCCTTTCTTAAGACTTACTTTGTAACTTTTACACCATATAAAGACAACTTCCTCATAAAACTTCATTTCCTAATTATAACCGAATAAGTCAAACATATTGTTTTTTGTGCACTTGTATTTGAACTTATCAGTAATAAAATATGTTTGAATATTGAAACTAGCCTGTGTCATGACAATTACTCTCTTGACATTTCTATATTTGCTGGACTGAACCCTCTTGTAACGTCTATAACATATAAATATCAGGAGTAACAGGAAGAGAACAACTACTGATGCGACACCACCGATAATGTAGATTACTATTTGCTCTTTATCGTTTGTTCCTCCTGACCAAATGTCTACTGCTTCTGCTTGTTCATCTGCAATTAAAGTATTTGTAATTAAAAAGTTTTCAAAAGATGAAATAATATGTTTGAAAGGAAATGGTAAATATGTGTCAGCTCAATAGCTGGCTTATCTACAATATTTATATCCAATTCAATCCTTTTTTCCTCCTCATCAAACTTTTAATTGTTAAAAGTCTTTATTTTAGGAATGATTGTAATATTTTTTTCTGTCTATGAAGGAATAATATCATTAAAAAAAATGTGGTGCACACTGAATAACCCACTACATAAGTTACTCTAAAGTGTGTATCAAATTCAACATTTTTAACGATGAACGCCATGATTATTTTTGGTGTTAAAGCTGCTTATTCTCCTTTTTTGTAAGTGTTCTATACTTTAAGCACCTGCATAGCCATTTTTACTTGATAGAAATATAAGATAAGGGAGTTTCAAATATTTATTTATTACATATATAAAGTTAAGATAAAGTGATCAGCCATCATATATAGTTGGTAAAAAGTATCTCTGCTTAAGCTACATAATGTCAACTTTGGTAACACTATTGAGCAGTGGCTTTCTGGTAGGTAGCTGTCTCAATATGTTTAATAAAGTCATTAGGGTCACCATAGTCAGCTTGGCAAGAAGTGTAGTAAGCATGATCTTGACCCAATGGCACTGGACTTGTACAATTTAAAATCAGATCTCCAGACAGAGAAAATATGGCTAGATAATTGGTTGTTTTTAATTTGCTGCTAGGGTATTTGGTAATAACAGAGACATACATGTATAATACATTATATGTCTATGGGATAACATAGTTTGCATTTCATCAAATTATAAAAATTTAGAATTTTCAAAGACAAACATACTTATACTTAGGTATTCCATTGGTTTAGATAGAAAACAAGCCATAAATATCGTATTTGATTTCATTAAGACATTTGTCTTTGAGGTTCAGTACTATAACTGTTCAATGTTTTCAACAGCATCAAATTAAAGTCTTTTTTTTTACATCTTAATCCATTGTCAGTATTTCACTTTTAATCATCCAGACGTGTGTCTTAAACTAGCTAGTTGATGACCAGGTAATTGCCAATAATTTGTTATTGCTGTATATATAGTCTAATAATAAACACCTTCATTGATTACTCGAAGCTATTTACCTTACGACACAAAAACAAGAAAAAGAAATGGTGACCTTCTGTTTTTACAGACTTTTCCGATATCAATTTCGAGTTTCTCAAGAGTTTTACCCTGTCAGTTTTAATTCTGTAAACAAAAATGTTTACTGAAACTTTTTCGATGTTGACATTTTCAAAAGTTGTAGATTTCAAATTTTAATGGGAGGGATGGAAGAGGGTCTGAAAAACAAGAGATTTCGACTCCCATCGGAAGAATCACATGTATGACATACAAAATTTAATTATTACACAATACAAACTAGACTAAGTGAAATCCCTGGCCACACTTCACTCTGAAACTGTTTTATAGCAAAGTCAATGTTGGATTTCTTTGACAGACACAAATGATGCCCCTGCAGATGCAAAGTCTTATTTAAAAATAACTGTCTAACACTTTACCTTAAATATGACAAAGGTAAATTATATTATCACCCAAAAGAGCAAATATAAATAAGAATCAAAATCCTGACCCCATGCACAAAAAATGGAAAAACCACCAACTAAGTGAACACTTCCTAGCATAAAACTGTAGGACAATTATCTGTATGCGAGCTCCCCTTATGCAAGTAACTACTACAAAAAATGATTAAGAGCAAATATTAAACAAAATCAAAACCCTGACCACATGCACACCTTCAATACATGTACAAAGACTACAAACAGACATCAGAGTGAAAACTTCCTAGAATTCAAACTGTAGGAGGAGTTAAGTGGAATAACTGTAAACCCATAATGGGAATGACATACAGAGAGACACTGACAGGGGTAAAATAATATGACGTTTCAGTTGTGGCGGCATTAAAAGAATTAATTTTTTAAGAAAAAACTGTACATTTCCAATTTTCATGATGCCAAACCTCCTATTTTTATGACAGTCTATAAAAAATTTATTGATAATGATGTAATCGAAAATTGATAATTAAATTCTCCAAACGATTAAATCATTTTTATGTGAATATTTTGCTCTAAGACGTATTATTTCTTGGTGAAAAACAAACATTTCTCATTCTTATCTAAGCCTTTACCTAAAACTGTTAGCCAGGCAGTCTGGTAATATCTACCAAGTGGAATAGAAATCAAGCAACCATACCATCCAGCATTATCTTTTGTTACATTCTTTATTGTCAGTATTTCTGGGTGACTTAAATTCACCATGGATTGCTAAAATATCAAATAAAACAGCATTAGAGGATGAGTATATAAAACATTGAAAAGCAAAATTTTCAAAAAAGTGAACTAAGACAATAAATTATAAAAAAAGTGAAAAAAGAAGAAAATATTTCAATAAACTAGACAATTAGAATCACATTATTTTCTTAAGTCACTTGAGATTTGTCATGCAGTCAGTTTTTTAAATATACACATGTATATATACTATTGTATAACACTTTTTAACAGCAAGATAAACTTATCAACAGACAATAAGAAATTAAATTTAAAGAAACATTCACATCAAGATCATTCAGACACACCATATCTGTAAACATTTCATGACTCAGTGAGACATTTTTCAAGCGACATACATTTTGGTGTGAAAATCCCAATGCAACCTTCTACTTGAGGTATTAATAAGTTGAAGTTATGAAATAACTGTTTCACAAATGATATCGGATATGTTCCTTATGTTGTTACTACAATCCCCTTCCCTTTCATGAATGTGACCTACCAAATTAGACTATTTACCGGACTTGTTATTACATAAGCAACATGACGGGTGCCACATGTGGAGCAGAATCTGCTTACCATTCCGGAGCACCTGAGATGACCCCAAATTTTTGATGGGATTCGTGTTGCTTATTCTTTATTTTCCTATGTTGTGTCATGTGTTCTATTGTTTGTCTTTTTTATTTTTAGCCAGGTGCATGTTGTCAATTTATTTTAGTTGATTTATAAGTTTGACTGTTCCTCTGGTATCTTTCGTCACTCTTTTTTTGAAGTCTAGATTGACTATATAGATAAGATAGAAAAATACTGGTCTTGGCCCGTAATTCCTAAACAGTTTGGACCATCACCACCAAAAAAAAATCTGAATCTTCCTTTTGTGGTTTTAATATAACTAAAAAGTGTGTGAAGATTTATGGAATAATCATAAATAGTTTCTGAGATACGGCACAACATGTATTTTTAATAAACATGATCACTCTAAAATAAGATAAAGAATCATCACAAAAAAGTAAACAGATCTTCAGATTAATATAACTTACCACTGAACCATGAAAATGAGGTCAAGTTCAGATGACACCTGCCAGTTGGACATGTACACCTTACAGTCCTTCCATACACCGAATATACTAGCCATATTGCTTGTAGTATCTGAGATATGGACTTGACCACCAAAACTTAACCTTGTTCACTGATCCATGAAATGAGGTCGAGGTCAAGTGAAAAATGTCTGACAGACATGAGGACCTTTCAAGGTACGCACATATCAAATATAGTTATCCTATTACTTATAATAAGAGAGAATTCAACATTACAAAAAATCTGAACTTTTTTTTCAAGTGGTCACTGAACCATGAAAATGAGGTCAAGGACATTGGACATGTGACTGACAGAAACTTCGTAACATGAGGCATCTATATACAAAGTATGAAGCATCCAGGTCTTCCACCTTCTAAAATATAAAGCTTTTAAGAAGTTAGCTAACACCGCCGCCGCCGCCGGATCACTATCCCTATGTCGAGCTTTCTGCAACAAAAGTTGCAGGCTCGACAATTAGCATCCACAGATTTTATCAAAACATTATATGATTAGGCGTTGTTAATTAAAGTCTATTTTTGCTAATGAGAGTAATATTAACATGTCGGGATAAATTGAGTTATTTTGTGTTTTAGTATAAATATCGTTGCAAAATTTTGGAAGAGCAGTCACCCTTCGGAAACCCAAACTTGCACTGATAAAGTCTATTATACTGGACCTGTAGGACTGACGATCAGTCTTCCAGTTGACTTTGTAGTGTTTGGACAAAAATGTATTTTTTGAGTCCCCTTTTATTTTTGAGAATATTTTAAGATAGCAGTCAGTGTTCTGGAAGCGTAACCTCACACTACTCGTCATGCTCATGTCATTATACTAGACCTAAAAGATTGTTTTACCAGTCTACTAGTTGACTGTGCAGTGTTGAGACAAAATTTATCTCTGAATCATAATTTAATTTTAGAAAATACTTTTAAGACTTTTATATTTTGATTTTGAGATTAAGTTCATTTTATGATTTAGTAAATTTGGCATTTATTTTATATTTTACATTGTAAGGAGAAAATAGTTTTACTTTGGATTTTTTATTTTGAATTGATACTATGTACTTTAATTGGATTATTATTATTATTTGGAATTGTTTAATAATTAATTTATTATCATCATACGTCTAAATTATTATAGTAATTAAAGTATGAAAACCTAGTGATTTTTAGCCTTATGTTACAGTTCTATGTAATATAGGCATTTTCTAGTAATATTACTGTTTTATGTAATATGGAGACTATATTACACATTTCAGTAACATAACAATATTACAGGTTTTAGTAATATAAGAATTATATTACTATTTTTTGTAATATTACTTTTACTTGTAATATTATATAAAAAAGTAATATTACAGTTTTCAGTAATTGCATGGACTGTGATAACAGCAAAATAAAATTTCATGTAGACAAGAAAAGATACCAAAGAAGACATCATAAGTCTTAGCTTGTGTCTCATTCCCTTTGATGATTACAAATAAAATATGTTTATATTAAGGGGGCTCTCCAGTATAAATCTTTTTTTTCTTTCTAATATATGATTTCTTTATATTTTTCTATAAACATGATAAATGAACTTTATTATATACTTAATAGAACAAGAGGCTCTCAAGAGCCTGAATCGCTCACCTGGTAAATAATGCCTTATTGAACATATTGAACCATGCCAGGCAAACATGTACAGCTAACAATTCTTCAATATTAGAAATACAAGTTCTACCATGTTTACACGTTTCCTTCTAATAAAATATGCATACAAGAAGAGCGGCAGGACGTTATTTTTATTACATTATAGTTACAATAAAAGAATTTTAACAATAAAATTGTTATTGTTACATTATTAAATTGTTATTCTTTCGAATTTCTTCATTCATGATTTGAATTTATTCCACTGCTGAGAAGGGGCAAGGGGCTCCAATAACAGCAAAACAGTTAAATGATTTCATTAATAACAGTTAGGCATGGACCATTTAACTTGTAGGGGGACATGGGTTTTTTTCTGGTCAGAATATTTTCTATTTTTTGGAAGTAGCACAACAAATTATTTTTTTTGCAAATTGCAAATTGAAAATTTCAGGACAGGTAGACCTTGACCTAATAAATATTTTAACTTCTAGTCTTATTTGCTCTAAATGCTGGAGTTTTTTAGATATAAGCCAAAAACTGCATTTTACCCTGTGTTCTATTTTTAGCCATGACGGCCATGTTTTTAGACAAAATAGAAAATAAAACACAAACTTTATTTTATACACCCTATTGATCATTCAGTTGAAGTTTGGTTGAATTTGGTTGAGTAGTTTTAGAGGAGAAGATTTTTTAAAGTTAGCAAATATGATGAACAAATTGTGAAAAAATTGTCATTAAAGGACAATAACCCCTTAAGGGGTCAATTGACAATTTTGGTCATATTTAACTTATTTGTAGATCTTACTTTGCTGATCATTTTTGCTGTTTACAGTTTATCTTTATCTATAATGGTATTCAAGATAATGACCAAAAACTGCAAAATTTCCTTAAAATTACCAATTAAGTGGCAGCAACCCAACAATGGTTAGTTTGATTCGTCTGAAAATTTCAGGGCTGATAGATCTTGACCTAATGAACATTTTTACCCCATGTCAGATTTGCTCTAAATGCTTTCGTTTTTGAGATATAAGCCAAAAACTGCATTTGACCCCTATGTTCTATTTAAAGTAAGGGCGGCCATGTTTTTTGACGGATCAAAAATCGAGGCACACATTTTGTGCAGGATAATCTAAGGAACTATCATGCTAAGTTTCATCCAAATCCATTCAGTAGTTTCAGAGGAGAAGATGTTTGAAAAATTGTTAACGACGACAGACGACGACGACGGACGCCAAGTGATGAGAAAAGCTCACATGGCCTTTTAGGCCAGGTGAGCTAAAAATGAAATAAAAAAATTGGGTCACCGTTCATTTACGCTAACAATCTGCCTCTGAAAGAAGCATAATTTTTTGTTAATGTCCTTATTTACTGTTGAACTAATAGGAGAAAAAGAAGTAATATCGAAATAAAAAAAGAACTAAATTACAGAAATCACTTAAATTTTACAAGTATTTAGTTCATGTACAGCTTTTTGAAAACAATAATAAACAAGAGGCTCTCAAGAGCCTGAATCGCTCACCTGAATTTTTTTGGTTTAATCTCTCATCAATGATTATTTTGGCTTTTCAATTTATTTAAATGTTCTTTGAATCGTCCTATTTTCTTCAAAAGCAAAAAAAAATCATTTTCTCCTATGTTCTATTTTAGCCATAGGAGCTATGTTTCTTGACATACAAGGAAATGAAATATAAAATTTATACTAGATACTCTGAAACTCTGAAACTCATTTAGCCTAAGTTTGGCTGAAATTGATACAGCAGTTTCATAAGAGAAGATTTTTTAAAGTAAGTCAACATGATGAACAAATTGTGAAAAAAGTCTTTAAAGGGCAATAACTCCTAAAGAGGTCAATTGACAATTTTGGTCAAATTGACTTATTTGTAGATCTTACTTTGCTGATCATATTTGCTGTTTACAGTTTATCTTTATCTATAATAATATTCAAGATAATGACCAAAAACTGCAAAATTTCCTTAAAATTACCAATTAAGTGGCAGCAACCCAACAATTGGATGTTTGATTCATCTGAAAATTTCAGGGCTGATAGATATTGACCTAATGAACATTTTTACTCCATGTCAGATTTGCTCTTAATGCTTTCGTTTTTGAGATATAAGCCAAAAACTGCATTTGACCCCTATGTTCTATTTTAAGTAACGGCGGCCATGTTTTTTGACGGATCAAAAATCAAAGCACACACTTTGTGCAGGATAATCTAAGGAACAACCATGCTAAGTTTTAACCAAATCCATTCAGTAGTTTCAGAGGAGAAGATTTTTTAAAGCTAGCAAATATGATGAACAAATTGTGAAAAATTGTCATTAAAGGACAATAACCCCTTAAGGGGTCAATTGACAATTTTGGTCATATTAACTTATTTGTAGATCTTACTTTGCTGATCTTTTTTGCTGTTTACAGTTTATCTTTATCTATAATAATATTCAAGATAATGACCAAAAACTGCAAAATTTCCTTAAAATTACCAATTAAGTGGCAGCAACCCAACAATTGGATGTTTGATTCATCTGAAAATTTCAGGGCTGATAGATATTGACCTAATGAACATTTTTACTCCATGTCAGATTTGCTCTTAATGCTTTCGTTTTTGAGATATAAGCCAAAAACTGCATTTGACCCCTATGTTCTATTTTAAGTAACGGCGGCCATGTTTTTTGACGGATCAAAAATCAAAGCACACACTTTGTGCAGGATAATCTAAGGAACAACCATGCTAAGTTTTAACCAAATCCATTCAGTAGTTTCAGAGGAGAAGATTTTTTAAAGTTAGCAAATATGATGAACAAATTGTGAAAAATTGTCATTAAAGGACAATAACCCCTTAAGGGGTCAATTGACAATTTTGGTCATATTAACTTATTTGTAGATCTTACTTTGCTGATCTTTTTTGCTGTTTACAGTTTATCTTTATCTATAATAATATTCAAGATAATGACCAAAAACTGCAAAATTTCCTTAAAATTACCAATTAAGTGGCAGCAACCCAACAATTGGATGTTTGATTCATCTGAAAATTTCAGGGCTGATAGATATTGACCTAATGAACATTTTTACTCCATGTCAGATTTGCTCTTAATGCTTTCGTTTTTGAGATATAAGCCAAAAACTGCATTTGACCCCTATGTTCTATTTTAAGTAACGGCGGCCATGTTTTTTGACGGATCAAAAATCGAAGCGCACATTTTGTGCAGGATATACTAAGGAACAATCATGTTAAGTTTCATTCAAATCCATTCAGTAGTTTCAGAGGAGAAGATGATTGAAAAATTGTTAACGACGACAGACGACGACGACGACGACGGACGCCAAGTGATGAGAAAAGCTCACATGGCCTTTTAGGCCAGGTGAGCTAAAAATATAGGTCATCGATGATTTAAAAAAGATATTTCAACTTTAATGCCAAAAAACTGTATTTTTGCATCAAAGGGAGATAATTTGGAGCTTTTTCAATGCTATAAACATATTAAAAGTCACCTGGGGGCAAACAAAATTGATTTTTTTAGTTGATTTTTGTACCATATCATAAAGCAATAACTAATAGTGTGATGAATAAAATTTGTAATGAAAAAATTCGAAAGGGTTCCGCGGAACCCAGTGTCTCACCTACTTTTGCTGTAAATCGCAGGCTGAACAAAAAAAAGGAAAACAAGAGGCTGTCACAACGACAGCAAACCGGATTTATTAACATTTATTTGTGTCCTAGCAATATCACAAGAACCATTACTGATGAATGGTGAAAGGGAAAATCGTCAATATCAAATTTGACCTCCATTTTGTCATCAGTATCAACATATTAAAATTAGAAAAGCTTAGAATGAATGGTTCATGAGTTAATGCAATAAAGTGAATGGAAACGCCATTTTACGATCTTTCAAGAACCATAACTCCTGAACGGTAAAAGTCAAAATCGTCATTATTGAACATGTTGAACTTGACCTCTATTTTGTCATCAGTAACAACATATAAAAATTTCAAAAGCTTTGGTTGAATGGTTCATGAGAAAATGCACGGACATGACTGGAAACACCATTTTTCAATCTTTCAAGAACCATAACTCCTGAACGGTAAAAGTCAAAATCGTCATTTTGAACTTGACCTTTATTTTGTCATCAGTAACAACATATTAAAATTTGGGAAGCTTTCGTAGAACAGTTCATGTGTAAATACACAGACACGACTGGAAACTCCATTTTTCAGTCTTTCAAGAACCATAACTCCTGAACAGTAAAAGTCAAAATCGTCATTATTGAACTTGACCTCCATTTTGTCATCAGTAACAACATATCAAAATTTGGAAAGCTTTGGTAGAACAGTTCATGCGTAAATGCACGGACACGACTGGAAAAACCATTTTTCAATCTTTCAAGAACCATAACTCCTGAACGGTAAAAGTCAAAATCGCCATTATTGAACTTGACCTCCATTTAGTTGTCGGTAACAACATATTAAAATTAGAAAAGCTTAGATTGAATGGTTCATGAGTAAATGCAATAAAGTGAATGGAAACGCCATTTTACGATCTTTCAAGAACCATAACTCCTGAACGGTAAAAGTCAAAATCGTCATTATTGAACATGTTGAACTTGACCTCTATTTTGTCATCAGTAACAACATATAAAAATTTCAAAAGCTTTGGTTGAATGGTTCATGAGAAAATGCACGGACATGACTGGAAACACCATTTTTCAATCTTTCAAGAACCATAACTCCTGAACGGTAAAAGTCAAAATCGTCATTTTGAACTAGACCTTTATTTTGTCATCAGTAACAACATATTAAAATTTGGGAAGCTTTGGTAGAACAGTTCATGTGTAAATACACAGACACGACTGGAAACTCCATTTTTCAGTCTTTCAAGAACCATAACTCCTGAACAGTAAAAGTCAAAATCGTCATTATTGAACTTGACCTCCATTTTGTCATCAGTAACAACATATTAAAATTTGGAAGCTTTGGTAGAACAGTTCATGTGTTAATACACGGACACGACTGGAAACTCCATTTTTCAGTCTTTCAAGAACCATAACTTGAACGGTAAAAGTCAAAATCGTCATTATTGAACTTGACCTCCATTTTGTCATCAGTAACAACATATTAAAATTTGGGAAGCTTTGGTAGAACAGTTCATGCGTAAATGCACGGACACGACTGGAAAAACCATTTTTCAATCTTTCAATAACCATAACTCCTGAACGGTAAAAGTCAAAATCGCCATTATTGAACTTGACCTTCATTTAGTTGTCAGTAACAACATATTAAAATTTTAAAAGCTTTGGTTGAACGGTTCATGAGTTAATGCACGGACAATATTTGATTGACGCCCGAAAAATACCGAAAAAATGAATTTAATTTTTTACAAAATTAAGTTCTGGATACTATCTTATGATCATAAACAAGCTTCTGTCCAAGTTTGGTACAAACCCAGGATAGTTTAAGAAAGTTAAAGTTAAAAAACTACCTTGATCAAAAACTTTAACCTGAACTTTGCTCTATCATTTTCTATGTTCAGTGGACCATGAAACTTGGGTCAAAACTATAATTTGGCATTAAAATTATAAAGATCATATCATGGGGAACATGTGTACTAAGCTGAATGGACTTCAAATTCTTCAAAAACTACCTTGACCAAAAACTTAAACCTGAAGCGAACGGACACACAGATGGACGAACTAACGAACGAACGAACGGAGGCACAGACCAGAAAACATAATGCCTCTCTACTATCGTAGGTGGGGCAATCGTAGGTGGGGCATAAAAATGAAATCACATTTAAACTTTTTTTTTACACCAGAAATCAGGGACGTTCTCTGAAAGCAGGAAATATATTTCCTGACTTGTGCTCAACCTGTTCAGACGTCTCAGACTATTTTTACTCAAAAGATTTTATCCTTTAAACAGGAACAGAGGTTAAAGACAAATCCAATCAAGGTGCACTCAGTGGGTTGAAAGATGCTTCAGATTTAAGATCACCCTTGCACACAACACAAATCATGTGGCAAGGCATTATGTTTGTTTTTCTTGATTCCAAATCATATAGAAGCTTCAAACCAAAAAAGCTTTGATTTAAAACGTTTGATGACTGCAGCATCAGAAAGGTATAAAAAAAAAAACCAACGCATCGGAAAGATATCACTAAAAACCAACATAGAAAAAAAATTTGGACAAGAATGGCCAATAAAATTTTTCGTGTTGCAGTGATTTTACAGGGTTAGTCGTGGAAAGGGAAACAAATAATAATTAATTTTTGGCCTACATAGCTAGTTGACACACAATGAATGTTGTGTTAGAACTTAAAAAAATTAAATTGGACATTTACCTGCTATGGTCCAATATACAAAATCTAAATACATGATTTGATTCAGCATATTTTAAAAAGAACCCCAACAATTCAATTTTTGATGAAATCAAAGAAAGTTCAATTTTGGAACCTCTAGAACTCAATGTGGACCAATTTGATAAAGGGGCCCAGACATCACAAATCTAAATAAACGATTAGAATCGGCATATCAAAGAACCCCAATAATTCAATTTTTGATGAAATCAAACAAAGTTTCATTTTGGACCCTTTTGGCCCCTCATTCCTACACTGTTGGAACCAAAACTCTAAAAACCAATCCCAATCTTCCTTTTGTGGTCATAGATTTCTATTTACTTATACATACTAAAGTTATTATCCTGAAATCATTGGTCTTGGATGACGCTCAACAAGGCAGATGACAACAACGTATAACAAATATCAACTAAATTTTTTTTAATTATTTTTGCGGTTGTATTCAACGGACATATAAACCCATAACGTTAAAAGTGAATGTACCCAAATTCATGCTTCATTAAAAATTTGTGTGAATAAGCATTGTGTATACATTTTTTATATTATTTGGTTGATGCAAACTTCAGTTAGAGAATGGAAACAGAAAATTCAGCATTGTTTCCATAATTGTAAAGAAATATTTAACTTAAATGGAAATTAAGACCTCATTTAACACAAAATTAAAAATAAAAGGTTGAAAAATAAAAGGCAAAGCTACAATATTTACAAACCTTTCGGCTCACTAATGCCATGAATTGATAGCCATACCACAGTGGTAACATCCTGTGTTATCTGATCTAGAAAAGAAAAAAAATACAAAAATAAATATGTAGTAAATATATATACTGTCTTAAGTGTTGAGGTACAATATCCAATAAAGAAAAATAAATCTAACATTAAGACGAAGTTGCAAGTGTTGAATTAATATTTCTAAATGCAGTTGTTTGCCAGCCCAGAATTGCATCAATTGAGGGCAGTATGTTTATTATACTAAGTGCTTGCAGAAATTAATCCTAACTACATAAGCCAAGGTTGTTTATAATTATTAGGATTTTAAATAGCATGAAACATAACCAGTGCTTAACAATTGTAAAGTATTGTGTAACTTATATTCAGAACTGTTAACGTTGGATTATGTTGCTTGATGAATTTGGTGATCAGATTTTGTCAGTTGTCATGGTTGTTGTAGGATTTTTCTTGGATTTCAGTATTTCTGTTATTCTACTTTTTTTGTTATGTATAACAGCACTTACAAAAAGATTTTAATCATTTTAATTAGCCAAACATCATGTAGTCGCCAGAAATATGGTCATTGTATCGAAGCACATGTGAATGGTTCCAGTATGAAAAAAAGATAATTACACTTTTGCGAGATATGAACAAAGAAATGTTTAGCAACATTTTGAAAGCATATATTTCATGCTATTATCATTGCATGAAGTTTTAGAAGAACAATAATGTATACAAAATCATACATGTACATGTATTATTGGGGAAAAAAATGAAAAGCAAAGGAAGGGTGCTTTGGCTGTTGTCTTTCATCCTAAGGTCATGGTCAAATGGTGAGTACCCTGATTTAACATAAGTGAATTTCTTTGTTAGTGTGAGTAACCCTGCAAAGACGCCATTGGCATTGCAACAATTAATAAAAGTATATTTCAGGTGTAAGTAGGATGACAAAAGTATCTCTCATATTTGGAACTTGTAGCTTAACAGTGGAAAAGGTGTTTTCTAGAATTGATGCCACAGTAAACCAATCTTATTTCTCGGATTTAAACAAATGAGTAAAGGTTCTGTGCTACAAGAAAAAAAAGTATCATAAGTATAATGTGTACATACATTTTGAAGTTATTTTGCATTTTTTACAAAAAATATTTACATGGTAATAATGAGAAGTTCTGTTAATATTCACATGCAAATTTCAAAAACGCACACATGACATAGAGGGAATAAAAAGCCATATCTAGTTGTTACAATGGTCAACAAATATGGTCATAATTTAACTTAGGACTCAATAAATACCAACGCATCCCAGCTGGAGAAAACTCTGCAAATTTTGTTTGTTTTTGGATTTGCAAATTTTAAATTCTTCTTCTTGTCTTTATCATGTTTATGTGTTTACAGATTTTTTTACATCACTTATTAATCTCCCACATTCATGACATTTGAATCAAATGATTGATGATTTGAAACAATCACATGGTCACAGTGTGCCCACATATAACGCATCCAAAGACGATTGTGTAAGATTTATTTTAATTCATTCAGAAGTTATATTATAACTTGCTTATTTATAAAAATCTGACATTTTTTTTTTTAATGTTGCAATGTATTGTAATGAAAGAAAAAACAGTGTATCGCAATTTTCTGTCGATAAACACATCTACATATTTTGTTCTTGTTATCTACAGAGTTTTATAAAATTCTGTTGAGTGGTTTCAGAGGAGTTGGGATGACTAGAACAGGACTGATGGACAAAGTCAAAAACATTATACCCTACAGAACTTTGATCCATGGGTTATAATTAATGTACATGAAATAAAAATCTCAGACATAAGAGATTTTATTTTACTTACACACAATTTTCCATTAGGATCCCCCATGATGCAAACTGTCACATGTCAGTTCTTACCATGCTGACCAAACCAATCACTCTTGTTTTTCTCGATACTGTAACAAAAAAGAAAGATACATGTATAACAAAGGTATATGTTCCATACTCCAAGGTATATCTAAAAGTAAATGTCCATAAAAACTGTCAATACAAAATCCCACTATCATATCACTATTAGGTAAAAATACCATTTTTTTTTTTAATCATTGTTAATGTTCCATTTTCTGTTCATCGTTCCAGAGTTTTATTTTTTTTACACTATCTACATGTATAGTATATAAATACAAATGGTGTTGTGATGTAAACAAATGACACCATAATGACATTTATGTGGTGAAAACAGATACTTTTGCAGTATAAGCTATTTATTTGTCTAGCAAATATGAATAATTGCATACAATTCACATTTTGTATCATAATCCTTCATGCTTAACAAATAAATTATATACATGTACATGTAATCTGGCATATTTGACTGTAAACACTGAATTTGACTGAGAATGTGTATGTATGCATTGAAAGAAGTGAGCTCCTTCTTTATACGACCGCAGAGGTTGAACCCTGAACGGTTGGGGCAAGTATGGACACAACATTCAAGCTGGATTCAGCTCTAAATTTGGATTGTGATTAAATAGTTGACACATCATAGGTTTCTGACACAGAATGAATGTGTTCTAATGAACTTAAAATTTTTGTTTTCTCTTAGAGCAATTCACTATGCTGTTGAATATTAAAGCTCTCAAAAAAATGTTTGAAGAAATTTTCTTTTTTATTTATGAAATTTCAAATGAAAAAAATTGAACCCAATTTTTTTAATCACATCCCCCTTTCCCTTATTCCAAAACTAATCTCAATTAAAATTTCTAATGGAGTTTGCAACAATAACTACTCATTTAAATACATCATAAAATATTAAGATGTAAAAAAACTGCTTATTATCACTGAATGGTAAAGATTATTTTAATTTATCAGTTGGTAGTAAAAAGTGAATATACATTGTATATTGTATATAACAAAGATTTAAGTTGATTCTGGACAAAGAAAGATAACTCCAATTAAAAAAAAATCTTGCTATTGCACAATATTTTGCAATTAGATATTTCTTGCTTACTATTCTGGACAAAGAAAGATAACTCTAATCAAAAAAAAATTTGCTATTTCACAATATTGTGCAATTAGATATTTCTTGCCATTGCGCAATACTGTGCAATTGAAAAGACTTGCTATTGCACAATACTTAATATAATAATTTTAGATCCTGATTTGGACCAACTTGAAAACTGGGCCCATAATAAAAAATCTAAGTACATTTTTGGATTCAGCATATCAAAGAACCCCAAGATTTCAATTTTTGTTAAAATCAGACTAAGTTTAATTTTGGACCCTTTGGACTTTAGTGCAGACCAATTTGAAAACAGGACCAAAAATGAAGAATCTACATACACAGTTAGATTTGGTATATCAAAGAACCCCATTTATTCAATTTTTGATGAAATCAAACAAAGTTTAATTTTGGACCCCGATTTGGACCAACTTGAAAACTGGGCCAATAATCAAGAATCTAAGTACATTTTTAGATTCAGCATATCAAAGAACCTAACTGATTCATTTTTTGTCAAAATCTTAATTTTGGACCCTTTGGACCTTAATGTAGACCAATTTGAAAACGGGACCAAAAGTTAAGAATCTACATACACAGTCATGACAGTTAGATTCGGCATATCAAAGAACCCCAATTATTCAATTTTGATGAAATCAAACAAAGTTTAATTTTGGACCCTTTGGGCCCCTTATTCTGTTGGGACCAAAACTCCCAAAATCAATACCAACTTCCTTTTATGGTCATAAACCTTGTGTTTAAATTTCATAGATTTCTATTTACTTATACTAACGTTATGGTGCGAAAACCAAGAAAAATGCTTATTTGGGTCCCTTTTTGGCCCCTAATTCCTAAACTGTTGGGACCTAAACTCCCAAAATCAATACCAACCTTCCTTTTGTAGTCATTAACATTGTGTTTAAATTTCATTGATTTCTATTTACTTAAACTAAAGTTATTGTGCGAAAACCAAGAATAATGCTTATTTGGGCCCTTTTTTGGCCCCTAATTCCTAAACTGTTGAAACCAAAACTCCCAAAATCAATCCCAACCGTTTTTTTGTGGTCATAAATCTTGTGTCAAAATTTCATAGATTTCTATTAACTTAAACTAAAGTTATAGTGCGAAAACCAAGAAAATGCTTATTTGGGCCCTTTTTGGCCCCTAATTCCTAAAATGTTGGACCAAAACTCCTAAAATCAATACCAACCTTCCTTTTGTGGTCATAAACCTTGTGTTAAAATTTCATAGATTTCCATTTACTTTTACTAAAGTTAGAGTGCGAAAACTAAAAGTATTCGGACGACGACGACGACGACGCCAACGTGATAGCAATATATGACGAAAAATTTTTCAAATTTTGCGGTCGTATAAAAATCTAAATTTTATGCATTTGAATAGTTATATACCTTTTATGGCAGGAATTTCATTGCAAACTCCATGATTATTAAAATCTGCTGAGGCTTGAGGTCCTTTAGGATATCCAGTTGTGATTGGTCTTAGTTGATTGTTCAGACTATATGTCTCTTCCAGACATGAATCTGATCCATGGTTTGATACAGTTAATTTTCTCTCCTGAATCTTCACAGAACTGAGCACACTGTAACATTTTCAACATCTCGAATCAGCTGACACTGCTCATGATCACATGCTGAGTATAATTCTAGCCTTTTTGGGTAACTGAGAAGTCAAGTAATGCAATGGTCTGCACGTCTACTCTGAGATGCACAATGTACATGACGTAGTTTAAAATCAATTTTAAGGCACTGCTTTGCTGCAGAAAGCTTATTCTTACAAAACTTGGGCTGTTCATTTGACATACATGTGGATCCCTTATTATGAAGCTCTTCAATCATCTCTTCAAGTCGTGTAAATGTGTCATTTTCATCTGTTGCAATATTGTCTAGACCTTGTAAACTTGTTCTTTTTGAAGCTGCATATGTTTGTAAGATTCTATACAAGGATGATTTTCTTAATGGAGTAAAGTCAGTATTTTCACAATAAGAAAGATATATATCATATACATATTAACCATCTGTGAAAGACATACTGTTCTGACTACATCTGGAATACTTAGACTTTTGCCACAGAGTCCAATTTCATATCTGGTGTTTCATACATTTAACTAACTGATTGAACAAAACAGGAGTCAGTTAAGAATGCCATAGAATGTTTTAATTTGACAGTGTTCATCCTTTTTCTGGGGTATTTTTCTTTGACCATGTCAACTAATCCTGTGGTTTCAATATCTAATATTTAGACTGATAATACATGTAGCTTGAAATGTTAGGTATGTATCTGTTTATATCTGACTTTGTGTATTTTTTGGACAGAACAGCCAGCAGTTGCTACTTTAATACATTGTTTTCAGTCTGTATGTTCATCTTAAATAATGTTAATATAAATCCTTCAGGTAATGAAGTTGTACTTCCAGAAGATAGTTTTGCTTTCTTTTAAATTCATCAGACTGGCCAGGTGCAATTCAAATATGTGTGATACAACTTCCTCAGTTTTTTTCGTGTATAGTATCTTTTGGTGCAGTCTGATGTACTATTCCAAGTTGTTTTAGTTGCAATTTTAAGGAACTCACAGTATTATTTGAGATCAGTGTCAAACAGTTATTAACATTACCAAGTTGATGATCAGTACATGTACTTCCCTGTGCCACAAAAATTCTGACGTCTGACTCCAATTTGATATCTGTGAATCTGTAATAGATCCCTGAAATAAAAGAATACAATTAACAGATATCTATGAACATGATACATTAATAATTCTTATAATAATATGATTTGCATATATCAATAAATACTTGAACGGGATTGGTCAATTTCATTATTCCCCCTTGGTTTACACTTCAATAAATATAAAAAAGAAGATGTGGTATGAATGCCAATGAGACAACTATCCACAAAAGACCAAAATGATACAGACATTAACAACTATAGGTCACTGTACGGCCTTCAACAATGATCAAAGCCTATACTGCATAGTCAGCTATAATAGGCCCCGATAAGACAATGTAAAACAATTCAAACGAGAAAATGATACATTAATAATTCTTATAATAATATGATTTGCATATATCAATAAATACTTGAACAGGATTGGTCAATTTCATTATTCCCCCTTGGTTTACACTCCAATAAATATAAAAAAGAAGATGTGGTATGATTGCCAATGAGACAACTATCCACAAAAGACCAAAATGACACAGACATTAACAACTATAGGTCACTGTACGGCCTTCAACAATGATCAAAGCCCATACCCCATAGTCAGCTATAATAGGCCCTGATAAGACAATGTAAAACAATTCAAACGAGAAAATGATACATTAATAATTCTTATAATAATATGATTTGCATATATCAATAAATACTTGAACAGGATTGGTCAATTTCATTATTCCCCCTTGGTTTACACTCCAATAAATATAAAAAAGAAGATGTGGTATGATTGCCAATGAGACAACTATCCACAAAAGACCAAAATGACACAGACATTAACAACTATAGGTCACTGTACGGCCTTCAACAATGATCAAAGCCCATACCCCATAGTCAGCTATAATAGGCCCTGATAAGACAATGTAAAACAATTCAAACGAGAAAACTAACGGTCTATTTATGTAAAACAAGAGGCTGTCACAACAACAGCAAACCAAATTTATTAACATTTATTTGTATCCTGCCAATATCACAAGGACCATAACTGATGAACGGTGAAAATGAAAATCGTCAATATCAAATTTGACCTCCATTTTTTCATCAGTATCAACATATTAAAATTTGAAAAGTTAGGTTGAATGGTTCATGAGTAAATGCACGGACACAACTGGAAAAGCCATTTTTCAATCTTTCAAGAACCATAACTCCTGAACGGTAAAATTCAAAATCGTCATTATTGAACTTGACCTCCATTTTGTCATCAGTAACAACATATTAAAATTTGAGAAGCTTTGGTTGAACAGTTCATGTGTAAATGCACGGACACAACTGGAAATGCCATTTTTCAGTCTTTCAAGAACCATAACTCCTGAACGGCAAAAGTCAAAATCGTCATTATTGAACTTGACCTCCATTTTGTCATTAGTAACAACATATTAAAATTTGAAAAGCTTTGGTTGAACAGTTCATGGGTAAATGCACGGACACGACTGGAAAAGCCATTTTTCAATCTTTCAAGAACCATAACTCCTGAATGGTAAAAGTCAAAATCGTCATAATTAAACTTGACCTCCATTTTGTCATCAGTAACAACATATTAAAATTTGGGAAGCTTTGGTTGATAAGTTCATGCGTAAATGCACAGACACGACTGGAAAAGCCATTTTTCAATCTTTCAAGAACCATAACTCCTGAACGTTAAAGTCAAAATCATCATTATTGGACTTGACCTTCATTTTGTTGTCTGTAACAACATATTAAAATTTGAAAAGCTTTGGTTGAACGGTTCATGAGTAAATGCACGGACAATATTTAGTTGCTGCCCGGCCGCCCGCCCGACCAGTTGCCCGCTGTACATCCCCAAATCAATAACCGACATTTTTGTCACAAAAATCCGGTTAAAAATGAACGAACAACAAATATGTAACACATAAACAAACGTAAAACCACTGAATTACAGGCTCCTGATTTCATGTTTCTGAAACGACTTTCATAAACTTCAGTGATCTATTCATGCACAATACACATGCATAAAAGGATCCCAGGATTTTCATCAAATTGAGATTGAAAAACAAATAAACATAACAGTAGACTTTTTTCTATTTAATGCACATATAACAGAAAAAAACAAGAATGTGTCCATATATAGTACACGGATGCCCCACTCGCACTATCATTTTACATGTTCACTGGACAGTGAAATTGGGGTCAATACTTTAATTTGGCATTAAAATTGGAAAGATCATATCATAGTTAATATGTGTACTAAGTTTCAAGTTGATTGGACTTCAACTTCATCAAAAACTACCTTGACCAAAAACTTTTCTTTATTCATTTATAGTTACAGAATTAATTTTTTTCCTAGTGTGCCAAATAAAAATAGATATGTGCTTTCAGTTACCCAACAATAAGTCAAATGAATGAATGGTTCATTAAAGTGCAACCTGTATATATACAAAACTAAATATCTAGTACAAAAATTAACTATTTTTTTATATTATATTAAGTAAAGATAAAGTACTAGTAGTAAAAGTAGCAAAAAAAATATCAATTTAAAAACTTGTTTCATGGCACTGAATGAATTAGTCCCTGTTATTTCTTATCTTTACATCAAAATGATACGTATTTTTAACAAAGTTATCTAACAAATAGTCTATTAATGCGTAGTTTTCTCTAGGTATATTTTTTCTGTCTACTGTCCGTCTGTTGTCATTATCGTGAAAATGCGGATTTTTGTCATATCTGGTCCGGTTCCGATCCGTAGTTTACACAAAAATGTGCAATGGCGGCCGTAGAAAAATTTACTAAAATGAGTCCGAGAATAAACATTGTTTGACAAGAGATTGTGAATGAATAAGACGCTTTTAATGCATTAAATGAATTAAACATAAACTTAAGCCAATTAGGATCACTTTTTAAAGAAGTATCAAACTTATTTTAGCTCAAAACCAAAATTCTCGCTCTCGTATTACCGGAAGAGAAAGAAAGTATTTTTTGGAGACTCGAGTTGCACAAATAAACGACCTTTTAAAAAATAAAAAAATCGTTTTAATCTTTGAAATTTCGTAATACAAAACATAGATTTCGAATTGTTTTTGTAATTGAATTTTTCCATGTCGAAATTGGTGAATGCAGACACGTGGCAAGTGTCAGCTTGGGATATTCGCATCCAAACAGTTATCACCCTGAGGGCAATTAACACCTGGCTATTCAATCTCTTAATTGCCTTTAGTGTCCGACTTAAAGGGATTACAATTAAAGGTGATTTAATTTTTATGATTATAATCGATAATAGATGAAAGTTCAAAATTGAGGACAAGTAAAATAGCATCTTCAAAATAATTATAGCGTCGCGGGAATTATTATAGCATCACGGTGAAAAAATATAGCGTCGTGGTACCGCGACGCTAAAACGGCCTGGGGAGAACACTGTCACCCTGCTAAGCCGAACCATTTTCTTTGTAAAAGTTATCTCCCTATTCACTGTTTTTCATCCTTCGTAACAAAAAAAGATATCGACAAAATTCTTTTTACAAATAGTTCGTTACATCCTCAGTAATTTTTGGCTTATTTGGATCGAAGCGATTCGATGAAATTTTTATGGAGTTATCTCCCTTAACAAAATAAATTTGTCGGTATGTTCATTTAACTCATAAACAGTTAACCGTATAACCCTGGAATGTTTTTATTTGAGTCCCCTAGGTCCTAACTTAGAAAATGAGGTCAAGGTCAAAGGTCAAGGTCAAGTTCTCAATTGTGACTTTTGCTTGTTTTTGCATTTTCTCCGACACTTTGAAAGATACATACTTTTTTGCATTTTCTCCGACACTTTGAAAGATACATACTAAAGAACAAGTGCAAAATGTAAGCTTTATTGTAATGAAGATATGCTACATTTAGTCTTATACAATTTAATGGCATCTTATAGAAGTTGTTGCCCCTCAAATGTCTTGATATGAGGTTATTTGATTATGACTTCAACTAAGTTCATTATAAAGGCATTTGACCTTGTACAAAAGATTAGGTGACAAATGACCTTGAAAAATGACTACCGGAAGTGACCTTGAGAAAACCGGAAGTAGCCTTTTTTGAAATTTTTTCATCTCAAAGTACCCAGAATCAATATATTTTGTCATATAGATACATAAACTGATTACTGGAGACTAAACATGACTTCCAACAAACCGGAAGTGGCCAATTATTTCCCCTTCTACATACAATAGTATATAGAAACTATATATTTTTGGAATCAGTGTGAAATAAGCTATCATATGAGACCGGAAGTGACATTTATTTCACCGGAAGTAGCATATTATCTCCCTTTTATCACTCAAAAACATAATTAAACCATTATTTATCTCATCAGTATGAAGAAACTATCTTCTTATCAAAATTTCTTTGGTGTGGAAAGACTTTCAATTGTTCTCTGAACAATGGGTTTTTAATTGTATTTGTTCTGATTATTATTATTTTTTTTTTTTCCGCCACATTCTAAAATTTTTGTTTCACAATATGTCGCTTAGATATTTTGTATATTGTATCGTATAGTTTATACGGCTTTAAATCTCACCCTGCTAAGACGAACAATTTTCTTTGTAAGAGTTATCTCCCTATTCACTGTTTATCATTTGTGTGCATCTCCTTCGTAACAAAAAAAGATATCTACAAAATTCTTTTTCTTAATTGTTCGTTACATCCTTAGGAATATTTGGCTAATTTGGATCAAAGCAATTTGATGAAATTTTATAGGAGTTATCTACCTTTACAAAATAAATTTGTCGGAATGTATTTTTAACTTATAAACCATTACCCGGTAACCGTACGGAATGTTTTTATATATATGAGTCCCCTAGGTACTAACTTAGAAATTGAGGTCAAGGTCAAAGGTCAAGGTCAAGTTCTCATTTGTGACTTTTGCTTGTTTTTGCATTTTCTCTGTCACTTTGAAAGATACATATAAAAGAACAAGTGCAAAATGTCTGCTTTATTGTAATGAAGATATGCTACATTTAGACTTATACAATTGAATGGCATCTTATAGGAGTTGGTGCCCCTGAAATGTCTTGATATGACGTTATTTCATTATAACTTCAACTAAGTTCATTATAAAGGCATTTGACCTTGTACAAAAGGTTAAATGACAAAAGACCTTGAAAAATGACTACCGGAAGTGACCTTGGGAAAACCGGAAGTAGGTTTTTTTGCAATTTTTACATATAAAAGTACTCAGAATCCATATATTTCGTCATATAGATACATAAACTGATTACTGACGACTAAAAATGACTTCCAACAAACCGGAGTGGCTAATTATCTCCCATTCTACATACAATAGTACAAATGTATATAGAAACTATATATTTTTGGAATCAGTGTGAAAAAAGCTCTCATATGAGACCGGAAGTGACATTCATTTCACCGGAAGTAGCATATTATCTCCCTTATATCTCTCAAAAATATAATTAAACCATTATTAATTGCATCAGTATGAAGAAACTATCTTCTTATCAAAATTTCTTTGTTGTGGAAAGACTTTCAATTGTTTTAATTTTCTTTGGTTTTTCTTCTGACATCAGACTCAGACTTCTCTTGAACTGAATTTTAATGTGTGTATTGTTATGCGTTTACTTTTCTATATTGGCTAGAGGTATAGGGGGTGGGTTGAGAAAATTAAAATAATACAAGACTAACAAAAGCCAGAGGCTCCTGACTTGGGACAGGCGCAAAAACGCCTGCATTTTTGCACCTGTCCCAAGTCAGGAGCCTCTGGCCTTTGTTAGTCTTGTATTATTTTAATTTTAGTTTCTTGTGTACAATTTGGAAATTAGTATGGCGTTCATTATCACTGCACTAGTATATATTTGTTTAGGGGCACTCTGAACGACGCCTCCGGGTGCGGGAATTTCTCGCTACATTGAAGACCTGTTGGTGACCTTCTGCTGTTGTTTTTACTTGTTGTGGTCTCTTTGACACATATCCCATTTCCATTCTCAATTTTATTTAAAAATGTATAACTGTATAAAATTAAGATTCATACACAATTCCGGGAAATTTCATGAATGATTTGGTGAATTTACGTCATGGCAATTTAGGCAAAACACAATGTCATACGATAGAAAACTTTCAAAGGGAAGATTATTTCGTTACTTGTACACTTCAAATTCAGTTTATATCTAGTTAAAATGAAGTTTTTGAGGTAAGTGCTATTTCTTTTTAAATCCTGTTGCATTTATCGGACATTTATGGTTTTTAGAAAGTAAAGATGGTGGCATACTCCTTAGTTACAATATTCCATTGTGCTTTTGGTGGTAAATATAGTAGTCATCAATTAAATGATGTTAATTAATAATCGCTTATGATTGCCTGAAGAATTATAAGGATTAAACACATTTTTTCTAGAGGTTATTGATGTGTAAACTGGGTCTCTTACTCACAAACAGGGTTTACGCTGGCAGTTGCCATTTTCGTATTTTGAAAAAATAATAATTGTGGTGAATAAATTCCATCATTTGCAAAAGAATTTAATCTTGTTTATTTGGTTTGTTTTGAGTTTCTCAGACTTTACCTGATCAGACAATACTCTGAATTGACCTTAAGCTTGTTAAAATTTTGACAAAAAATCAATAATCAGGTGATTGCATTTAAGATGGTACCTAACACAACAGGGAGATAACTCTGTAAAGTCATCTAAATGTTTTAATTACGTTGTGTTGTAAAAGGAATATTTAGCTTCTCAATGATCAAAATTGGTGTTTGTCAAACTGCTATATAACCAGTGTAATTCTTCTGACAAAACAGTTGGTTCAAAATTTTTGAAATTTTTATATTTTTGTTAAAGGGTCAAAGTACATACTTGACAAAATTTTATGAAAATTAAACGAGCCAAATTAATTTTAGTGAAAGTGTTGGGTACCACCTTTTAAAATAGCTATAAGCAACAAAGAACTAATCGATGAAGGTGTTAATTGTATTGTTTGACAAAATGATATGATTAAATGACATATATGTCACATGTCACATAAAGGATTTTACCACTTTGCGTCGCACGTGTTTAAAGCCAACTTTTGGCTCTGATATAGATAATTGATTTGAAATGGTCTTTTTTCATTAAAGTCGTTTTGGCGATGCATGTGTTTCAAGGATAGTTTTTACGTCTCAACTTTTTCATATTTTTACGTCAACTTTTTCATATCATTGGTTTGGAATAGAAAACTGTCCGGATGAAGGAATATATTCAACAGGTTGAGATCAACAACTCAAATGCATGTTAGACCTTCAATGTATTTTTTTTTTACTACAAATGTAATGAGGGATCCATTTAAAGTGATACAAAATTTGTTTTGTTTTAAAAAAAATAAGAAACCTTTCCTAAAGAGCTTTACATCTATCTGCAATTATAAGGTCAGACATGTCCAGGAATTTATTTTCTTCCTGAACTTGTATCTCTTCTTTAAAAGTGAAAGTAAGTGGACCCCTCTTTAAGGTAAGTTGTTCCAAATATAATGGATCCCCCCTTCCCTATAAGCTAAAAAAGCAAAGAGCTTATTTTAAACCAGATGCTCTGCATGGCGCAGCTTTATATGACCGCAGAGGTTGAACCCTGAACGGTTGGGGCAAGTATGGACACAACATTCAAGCTGGATTCAGCTCTAAATTTGGATTGTGATTAAATAGTTGACACAGCATAGGTTTCTGACACAGAATGAATGTGGTCTAATAAACTTAAAATTTGTTTTTTGCCTTTGAGCAATTCACTATGCTGTTGAATATAAATCCTCTCAAAAATATGTTTGAAGAAATTTTCTTTTTATTCATGAAATCTGAAATGAGAAAAATTTACCCCCCCCCCCCCTTCCCCCCCAATTTTTTTTTCACATCTCCCTTTCCCTTATTCCAAAACTGATCTCAATCCAAATTTCTAATGGAGTTTGCAACAATAACTACTCATTTAAATACATCATAAAATATTAAAATGTAAAAAAAGTGCTTGTTATCACTGAATGGTAAAGATTGTTTTAATTTATCAGTTGGTAGTAAAAGTGAATATACATTGTATATTGTATAAAACAATGATTTAAGTTGATTCAACTACTATTCTGGACAAAGAAAGATAACTCCAATTGAAAATTTCTTGCTATTGCGCAATATTGTGCAATTAGATATTTCTTGCTATTGCGCAATACTGTGCAATTGAAAATACTTGCTATTGCACAATACTGTGCAATTGAAGATTTCTTGCTATTGCTGAATACTGTACGTGCAATTGAAAATTTCTTGCTATTGCACAATACTTAATATAATAATTTTGGATCCTGATTTGGACCAACTAGAAAACTGGGCCCATAATAAATCAAAGCACCAAAGGGTGCTATAGGCAGTTAATAAAAAAACCCAAAGGCAAACTTGGTAAAGGTCAGATGAATAGTGTCAATTATTTATCTCAGGCATTGTTCTCAGCTATTTCTAAAGTATCAAATAATGCTTGTACAGTAATGTTTATGTTATGCAATCGTACTACTTTCAAAAGTTATTTCCAATTTATATTTATAAAGATTCAATGTTTGAGATTATACACATACAGCTGTCCTATGTTAGGGGAGAGTTTTGTGCCAGTTAAGATGTTTAAGCCACCACATTCTGTATGCACCTGTCCATAGTGAGGACCCACTAATGCAGGGCTTTCCCATGAAATTGAAGTAGAACTTAAGGCTCAATTAAAATTATAGGCGGCTGTAACATGCGTTCAGCGAAGCCAGACGCGGCCCACCAAGCTATAAGCTTGGTGCCTTACGGCAGGGGGTCTGGGGCCCCTCAAGGCCACCAGAAGCTCTGGCATAAATAGAGCATGAAATCCTGCATTCTCGCAATCTCCTGGCACCTAATTTCATCTTTCAACTGACCATTTTTTATGTATGAAATTTAAGAAAGAAATAAAAATCTCAAAGAAATTTCATTTTTTTTATGTTATAGTTTTTTATTTTTATTACCTTATGCTTAAAATTCATTTACTTTTAAAGGAGTTTTATTTATATAATAATCCGGTTTGTTATAAATCTTGATCGATTTATTTTGCATAACTACGTGAATTTGTAAACAAATGACCCCCCTCTTCTCTCTAGAGACTGTTACGCGTATTTAAATCATACAATTATTTCTCAAGCATTGACAGAAAATTGATATATCCTCTGATTTTTTATTTTTTTTTGTAAACTGTTCAATAAGTCTGATACATAAATCATTTGGAAATGTTATTTATTTGAGGTCGAGTCGACAATATTCTACTTTCGTTTTTGACCTTGATTCTCTGAACACCACGTGGACTTTGAAAAATGAACTTCAAAAGATACTGTTTTCCCGATTCTGAACAATCTACTACACTTTCTTTAATTTGACTGATATTATTCCATAACATAAGATTGTCATCCTATCTGATTGTCTTCACGTTTTAAAAGCCAAAAAAAAAGCCAACGAGTTAATGGCCATCGGAACGTCTCTATTGTTATCGTTTAATGACTACCGGAACGTCTCTCTTGTTATCTTTGAAAAGAAACGATGCATTCTGACTTTAAATAGACAACCAATCAGTGACCTGAATTCATGTGAACTATATTTAGCCCACGGAAAACACTGACTTTTCACCCTTGTTTATCGTGACCGCGACTTTGCGACAATACGTCTCTCGGCTGCCTGTAAACATTTGAAAAAAAATATTTTTTATCTTTTTGAATTATATTTTTGTCAGTGAAGTAGCCGGCACTTGAAGCCACCGAAAGCCCTAATCATCAGAATCCTCTCAATTTAAAAGGTACGTAAATTTCGTCTTCTATGTAATTTGAAATTGCCGCCAACTTATTACTAGACTACAGTACTGACGTATGTAATACGTATCGATGACAAACAATATTCCTACGACTTTTGCCATTTGGGAAATGTAAACGACTCATCTTTATAGATTTTCGGCGACCAAATATTTCATACAATTGTTCTTTGGCATCTTAGCCAACAGCACAGGGGATAATAAACTATAGAAGGATTTCTATCGAGCACTACTTCCTATGTGCATCTTCAAAACTTTTGGGAAAATCGACGACCATTTAACGTTTTTATGATAATATTTTTTATATTCCAGAATAAAAAGTATGACAAAAGTGTCCAATTAGTTATAAATAACATGATAGCCAGCCAGATAATAAAAGTGGCACATATTTCATCATTTATTGGGTAGAACATAAATCTAGGGTGCTCGCATAAAGCAGCTTAACTGCTTAAAAATCTAAGTACATGTTTAGATTCAGCATATCAAAGAAGCCCAAGAATTCAATTTTTGTTAAAATCAAACAAAGTTTAATTTTGGACCCTGATTTGGACCAACTTGAAAACAGGGCCAATAATCAAAAATCTAAGTACATTTTTAGATTCAGCATATCAAGGTGTAATACCACCATTGATTTTCCCCTATTAGTCTTTGTTAAATTTGCACTTTTCAAAAAAATGTGCAGAATTTATCTTTGTTTCAAATAAAGAAATACTTGGCATGAGTAAAGTTTTATCCTGTCCAGTACTATAGAAAAAAATTCACATAACATTTAATTACATATAAGAAAATAACCATCATTGGAAGTTAATCAATCAAATGCCTCCCCTTATTTTATCTGTGTACAAGGTTTAGTCACCATGTAACCTCAAGTTTACAAAATTTTCTATAGAAATCCAAAATAAAAAATAATGGTGTTTTGAAATACCCAAGACATATGTTTATGACACAGAAATGTTTTTACTGTAATAAAATGTAGGATTAATTACCTACAACTGTCAAATTCAAGGGAATATTTTTTTAGACCTACTTTCGTATACAACCGGATGTGACGTACCATGATTTGGTGGTATTACACCTAGAACCAGGGTTGTCTTCAAGGCCCGGGGGCCGGGGATTTCCCCCGGCAACTTCCCCTTGTGGACCCGGCTACTCTAGCGGCAAGTATGACCTGACTGTTTGAAAAAAAACATACAGAGATCAATATTTCTCCGTTACAAGTTTTTGTTCCGTGATTTTAATTGTGAACAAGAGATACATCGAGTAATCCAAGTAAATCCGAGTGTTTAGGCCATTTTTACAGGTTAAAGCTTTCCTACGACGCTGCGAGTTTTTAAAGCGCTCGGATGATTTTGTCACTTCCGTTCCAAAATTTGACCGATCTTTTCACTATGCAGCGACGGATTTTCTTTGGATTTAATAAGTAATTTATTTGTTTATCAGGTGTTTTAAGTATTTAAATTCAGAAATGAGGATGGTCAACGATTATTTTAACATACGTTGGACAAGCTACATAAGTTTTCAACCAAATGTATCACACAAAAAGAAGATCGATGTCTACAACCAGTGACAGTGTCACCTGTCGGGTGTTTCAGTGCTTCAATCAGAACATTGGTATTCAAAACAAATACTAAATATAGCTGAAGGCCAACATCTTTTAAGATAGGATAAATGACAACATTTTCTGTAAATGTTGTTTGCCCAAGTATCCTATCTTTCTCTCTCTCAACAAGTCCAAAGCCTGCCTTGAAATGAAGACTCAATAAATAGGACTATAGATAAACGCTAAAGGGGATCAATCACCCCATAGTTTTGTGCCCCCAGTTAATTGACCCTGTCTGATCAGTTTGTCCTGCAACTTTATATCCAGAGGTATGAAAATTTACACAATATATATGCAAGTAAATCAAGGTTACAGAATAAAGGGATTTTAATTTCTGCCAAACCTTGTTGAAATTAGAAAAAGTTGGACATTCATTTTCACACAAAAAGGGGATAGTTTAATCATGTCACACTTGGGTCGATGTATTACTAAAGTAAATAAAATTTAACCATGATATTGCTATTCTCAAACATCTTCAAATATATAGCTGTAAGTTGAAAGTCTGGATAATCAAATAAATGTGATCAAATTTACAGAAAAGTTGACCCATGTTACAAATTTTAATAAACAATTTACATAATCATCAGTAAAAAATGATGTTTTGCGAGGAGTGAATGGGGGTCCAGGAGACCCCCAAAGTGCAGGATTTTGCACCATTTTTTCAAAATTTTCTGGGGCCCTTAAGCGGGCCCCATACCCCCGGCCGTAGCACGACAAGCAAGCTCGTCGCCGCGAACGGCTTCGCCGTCCGCATTACATCCCCTCCTACTTTTTATAATTAACCTGCTACTTCAAATCTTAGAGACAACCCTGTAGAACCCCAAGGATTCAATTTTTGTTAAAATCAAACTAAGTTTAATTTTTGACCCTTTGGACCTTAATGTAGACCAATTTGAACACGGGACCAAAAATTAAGAATCTACATACACAGTAACATTTTTTGTAGATTCGGCATATCAAAGAACCCCAATTATTCAATTTTTGATGAAATCAAACAAAGTTTAATTTTGGACCCTTTGGACCCCTTATTCCTGAACTGTTGGGACCAAAACTCAATCCCAACCTTCCTTTCATGGTCATAAACCTTGTGTTTAAATTTCATAAATTTCTATTAACTTATACTAAAGTTATGGTACGAAAACCAAGAAAATGCTTATTTGGGCCCCTTTTTGGCCCCTAATTCCTAAACTGTTGGGATCACAACTCCCAAAATCAATCCCAACCTTCCTTTTGTGTTGATAAACCGTGTGTTTAAGTTTCAATGATTTCTATTTACTTATACTAAAGTTATTGTGCAAAAACCAAGAATAATGCTTATTTGGGCCCCTTTTTTTTACCCTAATTCCTTACAGTTGGAACCAAAACACCCAAAATCAATTCCAACCTTCCTTTTGTGGTCATAAACTTTGTGTCAAAATATCATTGATTTCTATTCACTTAAACTAAAGTTATAGTGCGAAAACCTAGAAAATGCTTATTTGGGCCCTTTTTGGCCCCTAATTCCTAAACTGATGGGACCAAAACTTTCAAAATCAATCCCACCTTCCTTTTATGGTCATAAACCTTGTGTTTGAATTTCAAAGATTTCTATTTACTTAAACTAAAGTTTTAGTGCGAAAACCAAAAGTATTCGGACGACGACAACGACGCTGACCCCAACGTGATACCAATAAACGACCAAAAAATTTTCAATTTTTGCCATCGTATAAAAAGTAGTGTTTAGTGTTTCTTCATTACAATTTACAATGTTAACTAAAAGATGAGTTTGAGAATAATCATAGACAACAATAGGGCAAACTCATTTTGGTTGGGGGAGGGGGGGAAGATAGAAAGAAGGGAAATTTCAAACAAACAGTATATTTATGATACTTGGCGAATAAAATAATAAAGTGGCGAAAAATATATTGTTCTGGCGAAAGAGGTGGCAAAATTAATGATTGACCCAGGGGAAACCCTGCTCACAAACTTGACATATATATACAAATTAATCTGAATATTTAGTTTGTGAGTTGATCGCCCCGGTTTACACAGCCATTACAGCAATAACCTCTAGAAAAATGTGTTTAATCCTATAATGTTCATGATGTTTGCAAGTATTGAAGGTATATAAAACTCTATGTTTTAAATTTCTCAAATAAACCAATATTAAGGTATTATCTTAGGCTACATGAACATGCTAATTGTCATCATATTCATGATATTGGATGGCTGTGAGACTTACTGTATCTATCCTAAATTTCTAATCAACAATAATTTTATAAAAATTTAAATTATATAAAATTATATTAAAATTGGATTGTGATTAAATATTTGACACATCAAAAGTTCCTGACTTAAAGAATTTGATCAAAGAACTTAATATATGACATGTATGACATTACATTACCTTCTGTATTACCCAATATTCTAAATCTAAATACACATGGTTAGATTCAGCATATCAGAAACCCCAAGAATTAAATTTTTGATAAAATCAAACAAAGCTTAATTTGAACATAAATTTGGACCAATTTGATACAAAGGCTCAAAATCAAAATCTAAATATAGCCAATATGATTAATTTTTATTGAAATCGAACGAAATTTAATTGGTCTCTGAAATTTAAGAAAATTTGAAAACTGGACACAAACACTAAAATATGGATACAAATTTCATTTTTTCTTCTTATTAAAATCAAACAAAGTTTAATTTTGGACCCTTTGGATCTAAATGTGAACTAATCTAAAGGCAATTATTATTAATTTCTTTGTCGTCATTGCTTGTGGAGAGTTGTCTCATTGGCAATCATACCACATCTTCTTTTTTTTTATAATATTGGACTTTTTGGACTTTAATATGGATTAATTTAAATTGGTTCAAAAATAAAAAATCTTAATGCAGTTAGTATAAGCATATCGTAGTACCAGAATAATTAGTTTGTGGTGTAATCACACAGATTAATTTGGGATCCTTTGGACCTCAACATGCTCAATGTGGACCAATTTAAAAGTAAGGCCAAATTTTCAAAATTCAAATACATGACAGGAATCCAAATGGTCACCTCATGTACATTAGTTTTCAAAGAGGATCATCTATGGACCATTTCACAAGTGTTGTCCTGATTGGCTCAGAAATTCAGAGGATAAAGTTTTAAAGATTTTTTTTATCATGAATTACTTGTACTTCAATATATATGTACTTCTTATTGGCTATTCAGTTTGAGAGGAGAAGATTGAAAGATGTAATTTGAAGAACAGCAGATGTAAAAATGCCAGCTGCTACTCATCCAACAAGAGCTCACAAAGCAGTTAAAGTTATTATCCATCATTGTCCTTAATTACCTTATCACTGGTTTGAGATGCATAAACATATTTTCTTTTCCTAGTATTGTAATGACTCTCTGGATCAAATTGATTTTCCTGCAAAAATTATGAAATTTTAACAAGAAGGCATGCAATGTCATATTACAAATACCAATTATCCCCCTTGTAGTTCCAATTTTCTGCTTACAGGCAGTACATGTACATTGTGTAGGTGTTTGATAGATCTGAAAAGTGCTCAAATATTACAAGTTATCACTGTGAAGCTCATACATAAAATAGTCAGTATAAGAAGTAGTTTCAGAGAAACATGTGACTGAAATTGAGTCACTGAATTTTTTAGGACCAACTGGCCAAGGACAAATGGAGTGACACAATATAGCTCCTACTTTTAGAGTTAACACAGTTCTATTTACAGATCATTACATAAAAAAAAAATTTAAAAATCATTTGAAGTCCTTTTCATGCTTTTCGGGCAGATCATTACATATTATTTTTTTTTCAATTTCATTTTAAGTCCTTTTCGGCCAAGTTTTCATTTATGCCAATCAAGGTTACTTTTTTTTTTAATTTTTGATCATTTCCAGATCATTGACAAATTAAAACATGAATATTTAATCAAAGCATGCAAAGTATTAACAAGAATGTGTCCATAGTACACGGATGCCCCACTCGCATTATCATTTTCTATGTTCAGTATACCATGAAATTGGGGTCAAAACTCTAATTTGGCAATTAAATTAGAAAGATCATATCATAGGGAACATGTGTACTAAGTTTGAAGTTGATTGGACTTCAACTTCATCAAAAACTACCTTGACCAAAAACTTTAACCTGAACGAACAGACAGACAGACGGAAGGACGGACGGTCGGAAGGACAGACGCACAGACCAGAAAACATTATGCCCCTCTACTATCGTAGGTAGTAGACCATAAAAATGTAAGAACTTTACATTTTTGATATATTAGATTTTTTTCATGACTTACATGTACTGGACTAGACAATCATAATGAACTACAAGTACATGTATAAAGTATACATTACATGTACATGTTTATAGCTACATGAACTAAGAACATTTTTTTTAAAAGTTTTGTTTGTACATGTACATACATCAATTAATGGCTCCGGTGGTACTTGTACAATGTAGCTGAGCTGGTAAATTCTCTTCCTCAGTCATACATGTAGCATTCTTTTGACTGCATCTCTTGTATATGTTGTAGCAGACTATACATAATCCTGTGCAAATTGAAGAAAAAAATCATATGTCATAAGCTGTCCATGTTATGTAAACATTTAAAAATCATAATAAACAATGATAAACTGCAGCTAATATTTTCCACCTGAAGTAGAAATTAAAAAAAAATATATCTATCATGTTCAGTTCATCAAAAAATGTTTTACCCATGTGCATATATACTACATACATGAACATGTATGTCTATGTGTATACATGTATATTGTCATGATTGTGTTCAATACTATAAAATTGTGATAGGAGTAAATCGGTAAAAAGATTGTGAACAGCTGGATTCATATTTATGATTAAAACAACATTAATAATAGTTTTTTTTTCACTATTATATTATGAAGAAATAGCTACATTTGTAGTACAATTATTTATGGATCTCAGAAAGGCTGATCCTGAAGTCCCTTTCTTACAAGTGCAGTGTTATCCCCAGAAGATAGCATCCCATTTGGCGTAAAAAAAAATTAACTGTGTCATTTGTCGCGTCTCAGCGATGCTCTATTTCCATTGATTTCCTTTATGTTATACATGTATATGTTTATATTGTTCAATTCATTACTGAGAATACAATTAGACTAATCACTAATACCATGAATACAGTTGTTTCAGTTTGTTTTATTTATTCATTTATAGTTACAGAATTATTTTTTGCCTCTTGTGCCAAATAAAAATATATATATGTGGTTTCAGTTACTATAAGTCATGAACATGATGAAAGTAAAATGAATGAATGATTTATCATAGTGCAACTTGTATATATATACAATGATAAACATATAAATATCTAGTACAAAAAAGAAACATTTTTTTTTTTATATCAAAAGAGTAAAGAAAGTGTTATAAATAGCAAAAAAATCTCAATTTAAAAACTTTTTTCTTCATCATGTCTATGAAATTCATTGTTTCAAGGTACCCAATTGGGCCAATGATTTAGTTCCAGTTGTTTCTAATCTTTACATCAAAATGATATATATATTTTTGACAAAGTTTTCAGAAAAATAGTCTTTTTATGCGTAGTTCTCTATCGTGAAAATGCGGATTTTTGTCATATCTGGTCCGGTTCCGAACCGTAGTGTGCAATGGCAGCCAAATTTTTTTTTAACAAAAATGAGTCCAACAATAAACAAGAGATTGGGAATGAATGACGCTTTTAATGGATTAAATGGATTAAACGTAAACTAAAGCCAATTATGATCACTTTATGAAGAAGCATAAAATGTATTAAGCTCAAAATCAAATTGTTCGCTCTCAATAGAAAAGTAGTACCGGAAGAGACAGAAAGTATATTTTGGAAAGTTGTAAAAATAAACCAACAAACCTTTTTTTAAGAGAAAAATGGTTTCAATCTAAGATTTTCGTAATACAAAACGTAGATTTCAATAAATGCGACGAAAATATTCATGGGACTGACGGAAGGACAGACAGAGGTAAAACAGTATACCCCCCCTTTTTTAAAGCGGGGGTATAATAAGGAATGGGTTGTCCAGAAATTTTTCAGTATTTACGCAAGAAGAGTTAATTAAGGAAGAGGTTGTCTAGAGATATTCACTTAATTTTATTCACATTTTTTGGGGGTTGATGTAAATATTTTTTTCTCTCATATAAACTAAATGTGTATTTTTAATTATGTATAAGAGGTAATGGATATTTTTTATACATTTTTTAACCAGTTGAACATTTTGCAGGATTGTTGGTTTAAAGGGAAACTTCGCAAAAAAATCAAAAATTGATATTATGTCCATTCTGTATAAAAATGCTCAAATTTATAGATATTAAAGTTTTATTCCGCTAGATAAGAGATCACCATTGATTTTAAATTTTGAGTATCAATTGTCTGCATTTCGCTATTTTGTCAACTTCTCCGATAAAAAAATCATGATATGTCTATAAACCACAAAGATTTGAAGAAAGTAGAAATCTATTTACATATTTTTTCCAAGGGTTTATTTGGAAAAATGTAATATATACTCGTTGTCAATAGTAAAGGACAGATTGGAACATACCAGATATTGATTTAAAAAATGTACGCACTTGTTGTCGATTCGTTTATACGCCTGGATAGAAAGTTACGGAACTATAGCGTAATTTAAAATATATACATGTATACATTGAACATAAGAAAGGAACATACATTTTGTGTAAATTTGGGTAAAAGTTTTGTAAATAGACTAGTCAACGTATGCCAACGGTATGTAATCAACGAATTCCATAGACTTTTGTATACCAAAAGAAGAAGAAGAAGAAGAGAACCAATTTGATTTAAATACAGGTCGATATATAACTTGCTTTGGTTCATCAAAGTTATGAACATAGTAAAATCACAGATTTATATATCAAATAGATTGTTCTCGAATAAAGGAAGAAATTCGTCATCATCACAATTGTTCCGACATTCATGTAATATATATATGCAACTGGAGGTACACTGATAATCCCCAAGGGATGTGAATATTTTCTAGGAAAACTATTAAGTATTACGTACAGTTTCAAATCAATTTCGGGATTTATTTTCTTTCTTGATATTCAATGACAGCAACTTAAAGAATAAACTGCTTGTCCGCTTTAGGGGTATTCTTGCCAGTTGAACAGACTTATAATTACATTCAAAAATAGGGAAAGATGACATTAAATTCGTTGTCTGTTGTTTTTAAGTAAAAGTTAATTGAATCATCAAAGTTAATATCCTTTGGTCTTGAATGTATGTTAACTAATTAATGTGTTTTTATAGGCTAGCTCAAATCCTCATCCAAATAATATAATCTATATGTAATAATCCCTTCCTTCCACACAGAGATTTAATGCCAAGCAGTAGACATATAGGTACTAATTAAGTAATTAAATGAACAATAGATAACAATAATTAATCATAAATGTGAAAAGATGTGAAAACAAAAGTATTCGTACATATTATATTCCGCTTCGGTAGAGTTATCTTCAGATAGTTTCAGATATTAATTAATACATGGCTTTCAAAAGTCTAACTCGTACATTTTTTTGCCTAATTAAGACAATCAAAATGCTTTGGTTAAGCTATTTCTAATTTCTAAGTTCCCCTTTTTTATGAGACATAAATCAAGGACAAGCGGTGTATATCATTTCATTCTGACACATGAATTAGGTTTCCACGGCGATCTATTTTTATTCGTCACCAACTTGAGTATGTACTTTAAATGTGTGTATTAAATGCTCCCTTGTTTTATAATCCACTGATCCGAAAAGACAGTCACACCTGGCAAGGTGTGCCCTAGAGGCGTGGTTAAATACTGAAGTGCAAATAACAATTTACCTTTCAACAAGCCATCTACGAGTATTGCCACAGAACCGTGAATACACACACAGTCATAGCAGAGGTAGTAAAAGGTCAATCAATAAGAGTACACCAACATATTGTCTTAACAGATTATTGTACGTTAATTTATTCACTTAATTAGTCCGAAAATGCATTAATTAAAAATAAATTTATAACTTTTTGTGTTGTCTACAAAAATAATTCAAATATATACGTTTTACATAGAAAATTTATCTCATGAATGTGTACAATTGCACGTCTGTGTGTTTTATCTTCTTATTATCAGATGGTTATTAGATAAAGCATAAGTCATTGGTGAGCTTACAATTACGTTAAAATATGATTAAAAGCCAAGACTTTTAATGATTGTATTTTAAATCCCAGCATGCAAAAACCAGGCGAAAACGTCACGACCTACAGGAAGTAGTTAATATTTTTTCATTAATTATTGCAGGGCTTCGTTGTTTCTTATGAAGTTTTTGAAGTAACTATGTTATTAATTACCTGAAAAGAAAAATTATCAAAACGTCAGTCATAGAATGTTGGGAAAACTTTAGATAATAAACTTTTGCATTCTAGCTGCTTGATGCGTTTTAATGCATGCTAAAATCTAGTCCAAATAATTATGACGTCTGGCAAGGCTATTTTATTTTTTTTCTGGGACGACTTCCTAAAATTAGGTGTCAAAGTTCCCCCCAAAATTTGCTCTCAAACTCCAGATGTAAAAAATGGCTTCGGCGTTATGACGTCGTAGGAAGGCGTCCCAGAAAAAAATTAAAATAGCCTTGCCAGACGTCATAATTATTTGGACTAGCTAAAATCCAACCCCCATAATAGATCATGAATTTATACATTTTTAGAATTATTTATATTTATTTTATCAAATATTATAGGATGCCGAATTGACTTTAAATAGGTGCTGATTTGACTAGTTCCGATTTGACAAGGTGCCGATTTGACCAGGTGCCGATTTGACTTGAAGTTGTACCCATTATAAATTGCCTTCCGACAGAATTTCGGCTGTAAAATCTCGTCTCTGTCCACATTTCAGTCCTAACCTTTTGAAATGTGATGTAACACCCCCCTGGCAATCAAACAACTTTACTAAATGTGTGCCATGAAGATGTAAACATAAGACATAAATTCAATGTTACAGCATCCATGTTGTATACAGCGCCATCTATAAATAGTTCTAAAGGGAGATAAGGTAAACTTCTTCTTCTTCCAAATTTTCACATCCTTTGTAGGACAACCACACCGTTACGGCGTGTAGAACAAAACCCACCACCATGAATGTAGGAATATAATATGTACACTATATATTGAATAATGATATCCTCCACTAATATATACAGGATCACTTTCTAGTTGCACAGAACGGGCAGATTTAATACTGCTGTTCCTCAATCCCAATCTTAACCAGCGCATACCAAATTTAAAGCACAGAGAACTTGAGAAAATACGTCGAGGAAAACGCACCAGAGAGGAAAACTGCACATTGGGACAATTCGTGCCAACAGGCCATAAGATTGAGGATTGAGGACGTATAGAAGAGGGACGAAAGATACCAAAGGGACAGTCAAACTCATAAATCTAAAACAAACTGACAACGCCATGGCTAAAAATGAAAAATACTAACAGACAAACAAGAGTATACATGACACAACATAGAAAACTAAAGAAAAAACAACACGAACCCCACCAAAAACTAGGGGTGATCTCAGGTGCTCCGGAAGGGTAAGCAGATCCTGCTCCACATTTGGCACCCGTCGTGTTGCGTATGAGATAACAAATCCAGTAAATAGTCTAATTCTGTAGGTCACATAGCTTGTAGCATGCATTCTTAGTTGCGTTAAAAATTGTTAGGCTAGTTACCGGACATATATACAGGGGGGATTACAGTGGCGGATCCAGAACTTTTCATAAGGGGGCCCGTTGACTGACCTAAGGGGGGCTCCAGTCATGCGTCAGTGATTCCTTATATAAGCAACCAATTTTTCCCACACAAAAGGCGGGCGGGCCCCCAGGCCCCCCTGGATCCGCCTATGGGTTATATATGTTTACGTAGTAAAATAGTAAAAGATAAATGTTGTAAAATAAATTACTTCACTAACATTCACACGGGTAAAAAGAATAACAAGCTTGCAGCATTTGAATCTAAAAATAGTTCGCTTTTCACAATATAGACTAAGGATCTAAAAGCTAAAACACTTTGTCTTCTTTTCATCAGAGACTCTGTTTTCATTAACTAAAATCGAATAAAACGTTCATAGTGTCTACATACTTAATCCACGCATAGAATTTGTCGTTTTACATCATAACATCTAATAAAAAGGTTTTTAAGATTTCATCGTATCTAAATATTAGCACTTTGTGTGACGTTTACGATCTAGGCACGCACTGTATATGTAAAGCCAATTGTCATGTTTTTATTTACTTAGATCTAAAACTTAAAAACTTGTCTTCGTCTCAACTCGGCCGATTCCGTACCCTCATCTAGGAAGGAGCTAGAGTATCGGATTCTACCGAGGATTGTCGAATGCAAACCACCCTTCAGCTAATCAGAAAATGTTTCACGACTATTTTTCTGACTTACAGTGTTGTTTTTTTTTTTGTTTTTTTTTATAACCTTCTTCAGTTCAAATAATGATAACCTAGAATTTATTGTCGTTCTTTGCAAATCAAAGAACTGTGTTTTGTTTTTTTACAATTTTGGTATGGATACATACAGGATCATAACGGAGGGGGAATAGGACCTTTATCGGGACTCCGGGATCGGGTGTTTTTAAACTCGGGATTTCGGGATTGACCCTTTCGGGATCCGGGAATCCTTTTTTTCGGATTTCGGGATGTCGGGATTTGCTTTATTTAAATTCGGGACCTCGGGATTTTTTTCAAGTCCGGGATTTCGGGATCAAGACCCCTCCTATCCCCCCTCATAAAGGGAAACTGATAATTTTTTGTATGATATGTGATCATGTTTTTCAGCGATGATCCTTTTGTGCTGGGTTTTATACTGAATAAAATTAGTTAGTTAGTTTCTATACTTTTTTATTAAATGGCTATCCGCAATATGTTTAATAAGATCATTTAGTCTGAGTTGTTTGATTGAGTATCGAGAAAGAAAAAAAAATCTGATGTATGCAGCATAAACACGAAAATTTTGATAACTACATGGCAGAGGGAGGGGCAGGACTTTTTCGGGACGTCGGGATCGGGTGTTTTTAAGCTCGGGCCTGATTTCGGGATTGACCCTTTCGGGATCCAAGATTTATTTTTTCTAATTTCGGGATGTCGGGAATTAAATTTCTTTATATTCGGGACCTCGATTATTTAGATAATTTTATAGAGGTTGTTTTTTTTTTTTTTTTTTTTTTTTTTTTTTTTTTTTTTTTTTTTTTATTAAAGACAGTTTTTGTACTAGTGTAAATTGATATCATTTACCTGAATGGTCTCAAATATTAGATAGTATCAGATAGTAGAGAAACAACAGTCATATCACATCTCATATACATTTATATGATAATAAGAGATGTTTCTGGAATTACGTATATCAAAATATTTAAGTTTAGTGCTTTTCGGTAAAATCCTATTTATTACAGAAATGCAATCTAAAACAAAAACCAAAGGCATCTTTTTAAATAACAAGATACCCAAGTCGGAAGAATTAATATTTTAATTAATGATTAAAAAAAGGAAGCTGAAAGTATCTATTTAAGGTCTTTCATAACAGCGGTATTTGTTAAAGGGACTGAAACGATTAGAAGCGTGCTCAAAATCAGCATGCATGATGAGTTGGTTACCGTGGTTAAAAGCTTGATAAGTGAAATGACAACTTTATTGCACCTACGCCTACGCAGGTCAATTCAGTTCAATGATGCACCGTCTAATAGTTCTCGCACTTATATCATTAGCAACGCCAAAGTAAATACATCAATTGAGTGAAACATTTATATGCAACAGTTTTATCAAACGGTGCGAAAAGATGCAATTTAGTATTATGATTTGTATTTTTATATGTTGAATTTATATGTAGTAGTTTTAGACAAAACCGATTAAAATTCTGATTGAAAAAAATACCATTTACCTGAATGGTCTCAAATATTAGATAGTATCAGATAGTAGAGAAACAACAGTCATATCACATCCCATATATATGATAATAAGAGATGTTTCTGGAATTACGTATATCAAAATATTTAAGTTTAGTGCTTTTCGGTAAAATCCTATTTATTACAGAAATGCAATCTAAAACAAAAACCAAAGGCATCTTTTTAAATAACAAGATACCCAAGTCGGAAGAATTAATATTTTAATTAATGATTAAAAAAAGGAAGCTGAAAGTATCTATTAAAGGTCTTTCATAACAGCGGTATTTGTTAAAGGGACTGAAACGATTAGACGCGTGCTCAAAATCAGCATGCATGATGAGTTGGTTACCGTTATGTGGTTAAAAGCTTGATAAGTGAAATGACAACTTTATTGCACCTACGCCTACGCAGGTCAATTCAGTTCAATGATGCACCGTCTAATAGTTCTCGCACTTATATCATTAGCAACGCCAAAGTAAATACATCAATTGAGTGAAACATTTATATGCAACAGTTTTATCAAACGGTGCGAAAAGATGCAATTTAGTATTATGATTTGTATTTTTATATGTTGAATTTATATGTAGTAGTTTTAGACAAAACCGATTAAAATTCTGATTGAAAAAAATACCATTTACCTGAATGGTCTCAAATATTAGATAGTATCAGATAGTAGAGAAACAACAGTCATATCACATCCCATATATATGATAATAAGAGATGTTTCTGGAATTACGTATATCAAAATATTTAAGTTTAGTGCTTTTCGGTAAAATCCTATTTATTACAGAAATGCAATCTAAAACAAAAACCAAAGGCATCTTTTTAAATAACAAGATACCCAAGTCGGAAGAATTAATATTTTAATTAATGATTAAAAAAAGGAAGCTGAAAGTATCTATTAAAGGTCTTTCATAACAGCGGTATTTGTTAAAGGGACTGAAACGATTAGACGCGTGCTCAAAATCAGCATGCATGATGAGTTGGTTACCGTTATGTGGTTAAAAGCTTGATAAGTGAAATGACAACTTTATTGCACCTACGCCTACGCAGGTCAATTCAGTTCAATGATGCACCGTCTAATAGTTCTCGCACTTATATCATTAGCAACGCCAAAGTAAATACATCAATTGAGTGAAACATTTATATGCAACAGTTTTATCAATAGGCGCGAAAAGATGTAATTTAGTATTATGATTTGTATTTTTCTAAAACTTTACATCAGTAGGATACAGTCCTGCATGATCTAAGCCGTGGAGATTTTTTTCTCAGTTATAAAAAGGCAAAATAAAGCTATTAATCTGTTATGGCATGCAGATAATAACATGCTAAAACAACAAGTTCCATACCCGTAGCCAGGGGGGGTTCGGGGGGTTCGGACGAACCCCCCCCCCTTGAAAACAAATAAGCACTGTTAAAGTCAATGTTCTGTTCGAATTGTGACTGTTAAAGTCGAGTTTTTGAGTCAAACGAACCCCCCTTTTGAAATTCCTGGCTACGGGCCTGTTCTAAGGTTTTGGGATTTTCTAATAACCACTCAAAGATAGAAAAATATAGTACATGTTCTAGAAATGGGACAACTTTGACAGATTATCTATACACATACATTTAATGCATTAAAAAGAATGAAGGAAATTGAAAAGAAACTTCAGTTTTACATATAATATTAGGTTTACATGCATTTAATAATCTAACCATACTCATTTTTTTCTAATAACCTACAATGAGACTTAATTAATTAATTAACTTAATTAATTTTTGTTGTTTTGTTTTTTTCAATGTAATAATGTCAAACTGTAACCAACACAAGAATGACGTTAAGATTTATACCGAAAACATGAATTTGGATGGTTTCGTTTTCCTGCGTTATGATATAATAGACCAAACATCAAAAACAATGTATGGATATAAGTTGTTTGCTTCACGTCCAATGGACAATATTTCATGATATTCAGGACGATACTAATTAACAAAAACACTCAGTTGTATTAGCATTAGCAAAACTCATATCCGTGATTCAAGATTCAAGATTCAAAGTTTTATTTAGAGTCGATATCCAATAAACTACATAACACAAGCTCTAGTGAGCTTTTCAAATCGACTTAATAACAAAATACAACACACATACACAATACAATACACACATACAAAAGTCATGAAAAACAACGCAATTTTAAACATATAATGCATAGTAAGATACCATAAATGACATATATAAGTTAAAAGCATATAGTACACTTAAAACATAGCACAAGTTAATAATAAGATTGCACAAATCATATAGTCACACAAAAAATAAAAGTAAAATAAAACAGGCATAAACACTATATGCATGCACTCCACTGGCATGAGCTATATTATGAATATTATATGAATGCATGGTCGACTTTGAAACTTTTGCTTATATATTATATATACTTTCTATGTTGAAGTTTGTGATGGAATGTCTGTCAATCAAAGATGGACCCATATAAAGCTGCTCAGTCTTAATATTTGGTATGCAGGTGTAATAATATTAGAACATCTCATTTCTTTGCCGCATAGTACATGGCCCAGCAGGGGCGGATCCAACCATTTTAAAAAGGGGGGTTCCTAACCCAGGACAAAGGGGGGGGTCCTAACCCAGGACAAAAGGGGGGGGGGTTCCAATTAAATGTCCCCATTCAAATGCATTGATCGTCCAAAAAAAAGGGGGGTTCCAACCCCCGGAACCCCCCTCTGGATCCGCGCCTGCCCAGTCGCCACAGTCCGCATAATGGCCTGTTCACCGACTGGAACTTTTCTTCTATGGTACTGGCACGATTTAATTTATGATTATCATGATTATAGGTCCCTTATATTAATGATATATGGTACGCAATTGGATTAACATCGACATATCTCAATTCACTGAGATAATTTTACTCTACAATCAATGAAGTTTTTCACCAGTTATTTAATCGTGTAATCTTTCGGGGTTTCCCTTACAAAAAATGCTTAACTAGTATATTTATATATATAAATATAGGAAGATTTGGTATGATTGCCAATGAGACAAATCTCCACATGGTCAGAGAACAAATGCACAAGAATTATACAACTATTAGTTAACGTACGGTCTTCAAAAATGAGCAAAACCCAAACCACATATAGCAAGCTATGAAAGGCCTCAAATGACAAATATAAAACAACTAACGGCCTGACTTATGTACAACAACAGCGGAAAAATATTATGATATATAGCAATAAATGCAAGCATACAGATTTATACAGGCTACTAACTTGCTACATGCACATTTAGAATGACGCGGATTTAAACTAGTTTGCTGCCTCAAGAACTCCCTGATAACCTGGGACAGTGCATGGTGAACTAGTACATAGAACATAAGAACAAACTATAAAAAAAATCATTGAAAAGGGCTTAACTCATCAGATTGATCGAAAGCACAAAACAACTAACAGAACACATCCTGGACGTGCCAGGGATTTATTCAACCCCACAACAACAACAGACACATAACGTTACTCGCAGTTACTAACAGTTAGTTCAAAGTCAATAACAAATAATTAAAAAAATATCTAATACAGATCTTATCAAAACGGGAAGCTCCCTTTCTTAATTGTATTGAAAATAGGTTAAAGGTTCCCCATATTAAGTTTTTTCTGGTGCAATTGAATACCTATAAACTGGTATCAATATAAAAATGAATACATGGTATGATTGCCAATGAGACAACTCTCTACAGATATACATTAGGTCGCCACGTGCGCACGGGCTTCAAGAATGAGTAAAACCCATATCGTATAGTCAACTATAAAAGGCTTCAAAATGACAAATGAAAAAAATGAAATATGTACTAAAACAATGAACGGAAAACAAATATGATATACAGCAACAAATGACAACCTCTGGTTTACAGGCTCCTAAGTCGGAACAGGCATATATATTTATATATATATACATAATGTGACAGGGTTAAATCATGTTAAAGGCGCCAAGCATTCATGACCTTGGAAAATGGTGTAACGATTGGAATATTCGATTAAAAAAAATAAAATAATTAAAAATGAGCTTTCCAAAATTTTCTGTACTTGTAAAACGAAGATGTGGTACGATTACCGATGAGACAACTCTCCACAAGAGACAAAATGACACAGAAATTAACAGAACAGTATAATCAATGATCGAGATCTTCATTTGTACTTGTGAGAGAACGAAACGGATGCAATCAACTGAAAACCAAGATATCTTATCCTAATCAATTAATAAATCAATATGTCTACGCCATATTTAGAATTTCACTCATTTCAAGTGTTTATTTCATCGCATGTTATTTAAAGCAAATGTCTAAACTTCTTGAGATAGCGGATAACTGCAAGCTATTTTCTTCTAACTAGAGTATTAATATAGAAAAACATGTATGAGAAATCTGACAAGGACAGAACAGCCCATCTCCGAACCGTAACCACCAACAGAAGTTTCATCTTTAAAGACATTTATGAAGCAACATAATAATGAGAAAATGTAGTAAAATTGCCAATGAAACAATTAGTACAGACGAGAGTCAGATTTTGAACTTTTGTTTAATTTTGTAGACTGGGTATCTCAAATCTTTTTATCTAAAAAAAAAACGAAATGCCTTTAGTGGGAACTCTCGAGCTGAGACCTACACTATTCAGGCTAGCTGGGACAATATACTTTGTTATTTAGTTTTGTCATTTTTGTGCATGGGATCGTTAAAGAGACTGTCAGTGGTTTAAAGCATTGCTTGTCAAAGACATAAAATTGAGAATGGAAATGGAGAATGTGTCAAAGCGACAACAACCCGACCATAGAGCGGACAACAGTCGAAGGCCACCAATGGGTCTTCAATGTAGCGAGAAACTTCCACACACGGAGGTGTCATTTAGCCGGTCCCTTAACAAGATGTATACTAGTTCAGTGATAATGGACGTCATACTAAAATCCGAATTATACACAAGAAACTAATACTAAAAATCATAAAAGACTAACAGAGGCCAGAGGTCCCTGACTTGGGACAGGGGCAAATTGCGACGGGGTTAAACATGTTTTTAGAGATCTCAACCCTCCAAACATGCTCCTTTTGAATAGCGACTGCTCTCTTTATTCTCAGAATTACTCTTTTCTATTGGAAATAGATATTCTACATTATTAGGTGTCGACTTTAAGTAAGGAATGTCACCTTATCCTTGGAAATGTTATATATCTTCTCATTACTTATTGTTTTCCCATAAGGTATCTGACACAATATTAAGATAGTTTTGCTTTAAAATTATCTATTCCACTAGTTGTTCAAAATTTTTAGAGTTTGAGCTTTTTCATATCCAGCGGCACATATTACAGTGTAATCCGGATTCACAATTAAACGATTCGGGGAAATTTCTATTGTCAAATTCAATTTCAAATAATAATATTTATGTTTAACAAAACTATGATCTGTTTGTGAAACGTGAAGGATACATAATGATTGGTGTGTTCATTGTTGGACTTTAACGCCACTTTTATCATTATTCGCTATTTCATGGCATGTAGAGAAAAACTGGGACGCCTGGAGAGAGACACTGACCTTCGACATGGAATCTGTCCATCCTTGTCAACTACGAATGAAGTGAAACTAAGCACCAAGTGTTCAAACTCTGAAATAAGTAATGAAGCAGTATTTTTCGAATTCACTAATGAAAGAAAATTCAGTTTTCGTTTTATTTGAATTTTTCAAATTGGAGAAACAAAGAGGTTTTAAAAACGAACTGAAGAATAAAAAGGTAGCAAAATGCTAAGTTCTTTCAAAAATATTCTTTTATCGCTAAGAGGCTGGCTTGTCATGCCAAGAAATTGCCTCCGTTGAAATTTCAAACATCCAATAGAGCAAATTACATCGATGATTAATATTGACCTTATGGTATGGGCACAGGACGTTTGCGCTTTTTTACCTGTAAAACGATAGGACATTTGCGCTTCAAATACTATGGACATTTGCGCTTAATGTTTTGATTCACCTGTATTAAATTGATTGGACATTTGCGCTTTTTACCTTTGTATAAGTGAACTTGGATGTTCCAAATTTGCAGACTATCTGCAAAAATTATGTGACAATTGAATCACGATTTACTTAACTCATTCTGCTATGTTTATCTTGTTGAAGAGTATCATTGAACAACACTCAGTGAATTACATTTAGATTCATTATATTGATGATCAGGCATTCCAGTCAAGAACTGAGAAAGAAAAACTTGATTTTTGTATTTGAAATGTGGACAAAATATTAGCTGTATATAAACTTTTAAACATTTTAAAAAATATGACTTGTCGGTCCCAAGCCAGTATAAAAGAGGAAGGAAGTCATAAAAACAAATATTGCAAAAGCGCAAATGTCCTATGTAAAAAGCACAAATGTACATTTTTAAAAAGCGCAAATTTCCTATGATTTGAAGCGCAAGTGTCCAAAATTAAAAGCGCAAATGTCCTATGAAAAAGCGCAAACGTCCCGCGCCGTATGGTATATGGCCGTTTTCTAAGCGATACGTACATGCAGATCATACATTAAATTAATTTGTAAAGTAAAAACAAATCTTTAACTACTAATAGGTGCCGTAGGAGGTCCACAGAATTTTTAGCAAGGAATTCTTGGCTAGATCAGACAATTTAAGAACAGAAAGCATTGCACTGATGTATGTCCATTATTAATTTTTCAGTAGTCAAAATTCAATGTTAAGTGATGTATATTGAATAATGATATATAGTTTGTATTTCTGTTTTCAAGATAAAAAGTGAAGGTTCAATGTATGGACAACCTGAAAACCAAGACATATATATGATTCGGCGCGGGACGTTTGCGCTTTTTCATAGGACATTTGCGCTTATTTTTTTGGACACTTGCGCTTCAAATCATAGAACATTTGCGCTTTTTAAAAAAGGACATTTGCGCTGTTAACATAGGACATTTGCCCTTTTGCAATATTTGATTTTTATGACTATCATATCTTCCTCTTTAATACTGGCAGAATAATATTTTTTCTTTATGGTTAAAGGTTTAAAAAAATCATTTAATAGCACATTTCATAGCACATTCATTTCATAGCACATTGATATGTGTTTAAAAGTCTATATACACTGAGCTAAAGGTAAACATTCTAAAGACCTAAAAACACGTACAGTCATCACAGGTCAGTTTTCGCTTGATATATGAAGACCAAGGATTGGACAAATTTAGCTCTGTTTATCTGTTCAGACTGGCATTTCGCACACATTTCAAATATATATTCAATATTCTCTTTCCCAATTCTAGACAGGGGTGCCTGTTCATCAATATAACGAATCTAATGTGATTCACATACTGTTGTTCAATGATGCTCTTTAAAAAGGTAAAAATATCAGGATGAGTCGAGTAGAACTGTTCATTATAATGTACAGGGAATGATTCTGGACCATGTGTCGTACTAATGCCAAATATAAGTTAAATTTATTTACGCAATAATTACTTCTCTTTAAAATTACAGATAGACGACAATAGGTGCAAAAGCGCAAATGTCCGGTCAATTTAATACTGGTGAATCAAAATTGAAAGCGCAAATGTCCATAGTATTTGAAGCGCAAATGTCGTATCGTTTTACAGGTGAAAAAGCGCAAACGTCCTGTGCCCATATGATTAAGGTTATTTTTATTTATGTATTTGCTGTTATTTATCCCCTGATTATAAAACATGTCGATTGAGCCACAATGATTACTACATTGGTTACGGAGGACCTAAATACCAAAAACACGCAAGACAAGGAAGAAATGCCCAATTTTGATTATAATGGAATGGATATTTTAAGTAATGGAATGGATATTTCAAGTAATGGAATGGATATTTTAAGTAATGGAATGGACTACAACGACCCTTCAGTCACTAATTACAGATATACTTTATACCTTATTCGAAAGTTTATTTATTGAGGAACAAAAGGTACATAGTTAATGTGTTCCACAACGCATATTAGAGGAGTAACAATACCTACATATCGAAATACGCGTGAACATTAAGATATAGCTTATTTTAAATGATGAAATGAACTGCTGCGACATTTCATCCCTTAATTCAGGAAAACTTTATGTACCATTTGAGAGTTCATTGCTATCGCAATGACCATTAGAAGGATTACGGAGGATCTAAATGACAAAAATACGCGTGAAAAGAAAGAATTTTGAATGATAGCATGGATATTTTGAATAATGACATGATCTGTTGTGACCCTTCATCCCCTAATTTCAGAAATACCTTTAACCTCATTCGAAAGCTTATTTATAGAGGAACTAAAAGTATATAGCTAAAATGTAATGCGGGGAGTAACGAAAGACAAAAAATCGAAATACATGTGAGCATTAAGAAATACAATTGTAGCTTATTTTAAATAATGAAATGGATGAATGCGCCCCATCAGCCCATAATTAAGGAAAACGTTGTAATCATTTGAAATTTCATTGATAGAGAAACAAAAATGGTTTAGGTTATAAATAATATGTGCAGCAACGACCATTAAAGAGGTTGAGGACATAAATGCCAAGATAACAGTGAAGATTTAAAAATAGCCAATTTTGAATGATGGAATGGATTGCTGTGACCCTTCAACCCCTAATTACAGATATACATAATACTTCATTAGAAAGCCTATTAATAGCAGAACAAAATGTATGTAGTTAATATGTTCCGCAACGCATATTATAGGAGTAACGAAGGATCTTAATGTCAAAATATGCATAAACATTATGAAATATAGCTTTTTTAATAATATAATGGACTGCTGCGACTCGTCAGTAACAATATCGTTATTTAGAGGCAGTAACTCAGGCCCTAATTAGCGAAAACTATATAGACAAAGTGAAAGCTTATTGATAGAGAAACCACAATGACGTTTAATAGGGTTACAGGAGACCAAAATGCCAAAATACGCGTGAAAATAAAATAAAAATAGCCAATTTTAAATAATGGAATTGATTGCTTCGATAATTCAGATCCTAATTACAAATAAACATTTTACCTCATTCGAAAGCCTATTAAAAGAGGAACAAAAGGTATATAGTTAATATGTTCCACAACGCATATTGGAGGAGAAATGAAGTACCAAAAAATCGAAATACGGGTGAACATTATAAAATAGCTTATTTTGAATCATGAAATGAACTTCTGCAACCCATAAGCCCTATAATTAAGGAAAACTTTATACACCATTTGCAAGGTTATGAATAGAGGAACAACATTTTTATTGATAATATGTGCCCCAATGACAATTAGAAGGGTTACGGAGGACCTAAATACCAAAATACGCGTGAAAATTAAGAAATAGACAATTTTGAAAATTGGAATGGATATTTTGAATAATGCAATGGCCTGCTGTGAACCTTCAGCCCCTAATTACATATGAACCTTATATCTCATTCGAAAGCCTATTAATAGAGGAACAAAAGATATATAGTCAATATGTTCTGCAATGCAAATCTAAGGAGTAACGAAGGACTTAAAAATCGAAATGGGGGTGGACATTATGGAAAAGCTTACTTTGAATAATGGAATGGACTGATGCGACCTGTCAGCCCCTTATGAAGGACAACTTTATACACCACGTGAAAGCTCATCGATAGAGAAACAAAATGTATCAATAATACGTCCCTCAATGACCATAAAAGAGGTAACGGAGGACTTAAATGCGTGAAAAGAAAGAAATTGCCAATTTTGAATAATTGAATGAATATTTTGAAATAATGACATGAACTACTGTGACCCTTCAGCCCTATAATTACAGAAATAACTTCAAGCTCATTCGAAAGCTTAATCATAGAGGAACAAAAGGTATATAATATGTATATTGCTAATATGTTCCGCAACGCGGATGAGTAACGAAGTACCTAAAAATCGAAATACATGTGAACATTAAGAAGTACAAATGTAGCTTATTTTAAATAATGAAATGGACTGCTGAGACTGTCGGCCCCTAATTAAGGAAAACGTTATAACCATTTGAAAGTTAATTGATCGAGAAACAAAATGGTTTAGGTTATAAATAATATGTGCCGCAATGTCCATCAGAGAGATCGAGATTACGGAGGACATAAATGCCAAAATAACCGTGAAGATTAAGAAATAGCCAATTTTGAATGATGAAGGGATTGCTGCGACCCTTCAACCCATACTTATATATTTACATGATACCTCATTCGAAAGCCTATCAATAGAAGAACAAAATATATGTAGTTAGTATGTTCCGCAACGCATATTAGAGGAGAAACGGAGGATCTAACATGTCGAAAAATACATAATGCATATTATGTGTCATTTAAAACTCTTATGGACCGTTGTCTCATTAGAAATCATACCACATCTTCTTTTTTATATAAAAATTAAGACATAGTTCTTTTTAAGAAAAGAATGAATTGCTGTGACTCGTCAGTAATAAAACTTTATTTAGAGGCAGTAACTCAGTCCCTAAATAAGAAAAACTTTAAATACACCATGTGAAAGCTATTGATAGAAAACCCACAATTACGTTCAAGACGGTTACATAGGACCAAAATGCCAAAATACGCGTGAAAATTAAGAAATAGCCAATTTTGAACAATGGAATGGATATTTTGAATAATGGATTAGATTGCTGCAACACTTCAGCCCCCAAATACAAATATACCTTTTACCTCATTCGAAAGCCTATTAAAAGATGATCAATAAATATGTTCCGCAACGCATATTAGAGGAGTAATGAAGTACCTAAAAATCGAAATACGGGTAAAAATTATAAAATAGCTTATTTTGAATCATGAAATGAATTTCATAATTATTTTTTTTTTTCTAAATGAAAACCAAATATTTGTTTAGCCCCAACATTCATTTTTTCAAGGGGGTATAGTTTTGTTTGCTCGGAACAAACATTTGTTTTCCAAATCGAAGGATAAAACGCCCTGGAACAAACTAACATATTCCCTTTTTTCAATATACATGGTTCCTTTTATAAATGAAAAGATGGTCGATGTTTAAAAATAGTTAAAAAAAGACTGTTGCAATTTAAAGTATCATATTAATAATTTTTTGATTCTTTTTTATATCTAATCCTTTATCGGTGAAGCAAAATACTTAAGAATGATGTCGAGCACTGTCAGATTAATTATAAATTGCAGCGGAAACTAGAGGATGGAATGTGTACTTGTGGTAGAGATGATAAAACAACGACCTTCCCTGTATCAAATATCCGTGAGAAATGCGTAATCAGCATGTTATGTATAATAGCTTACAGTTATATTTCCCGCTTCATTCGCCCTATCATCATTTAACAATTTTGGACACTATCTAAATAAACATGTTAGTTGGGTTAACACATGCTGATTTATAATGTATAGCTTACAGTTACATTTCCCGCTCCTTCTTAGTCTCAAAACAAACCAAAGTGTTTGTACATGTATCTGAGTATTAATTTGGAGAACAATTTCGTTTTGGTGTTAAATATATGGTTTTAATAAAAGACTTTGAACTGGGAAATATCATTATATAGAAAGATCTTCTGATCTGCACATTGCACAATTATAATATAATTAAAACAAATAGATGCATGCATTTCTTATTTAGACATTTGTTTTAAGGTGACTTCTCACACACATGACCTTTTAGCATATTTATATCTCTTAGAGATCTGAATAATAGGTGGTGTGAGTATACATCGACGAGACAGCAATCTAACAACACAAAACTTTTGGGTTTTAACTATTTGTTTATTAACAAATGGTGTGATGAGTGAAAATGGTTTAAACTTGGACTATGGATTTTATATAACTACTTACTGTAGATTCAGAAATCATTGCGTGCATTTATTATTGCGATTTTGTCATTTTAGACTTAAATGCGATTTTTAACTTTTACGAATCTTATTATTGCGTTTACAACTCTGTCGCAATTTTCGCAATAATTAAAAACCTCGCAATAATTTAAGAATTTACAGTAATATACCTGGCAGTCTTTAAAGAAATAAAGTAAAATACCACATATATAAGATCTTTAAACTTCATTATTTGCATTTGAAAAACTCAACTCTGTGTGTGTTTACGGCGCTTCACTATATATATATATATATCTCGATAAGAGTGGGGGCACGGGCCTGAAAAACCCTTCAAATCCGTGAAAATTAAGAAATAGCCAATTTTGAATAATGAAATGGATATTTTGAATAATAAAATGGACTGCTGTGACCCTTTAGTCTCTAATTATTAATATACCTTATACCTCATTCGAAAGCTTATTAAGAGAGGAACTAAAGTTATCAAGTCAATTTGATCCGCAACGCATATTAAGGGATGACATAGGAACTAAACATCGAAATACGCTTGAACATTAAGAAATAGTTATTTTGAATAAAGGAATGGACTGCTGCAAGCCTTTAGTCCCTAATCAAAGCAAAATTAATACACGACGTTAAAGCTTATTGATAGAGGAATAAATTCATAAAATTTAGAAAGGAAATGGGGAATGTGTCAAAGCGACAACAACCCGACCATAGAGCAGACAACAGCCGAAGTCCACCAATGAATCTTCAATGTAGCGAGAAACTCCCGTACCCGTAGGCGTCCTTCAGCTGGCCCCTTAAAAATATGTATACTAGTACAGTGATAATGGACGTCAAACTAAACTCCGAATTATACACAAGAAACTAAAATTAAAAAGCATATACAAGACTAATAAAGGCCAGAGGCTCCTGACTTGAGACAGGCGCAAAATTGATGCGGAATTAAACATGTTTGTGAGATCTCAACCCTCCCCCTATACCTCTAGCCAATGTAAAAAAGTTAACGCATAACAATACGCACATCAAAATTCAGTTCAAGAGAAGTCCGAGTCCAATGTCAGAACATGAAACAAAAGAAAATAGATAAAATGACAATTATGATACATAAATAACAGCAGACTACTAGCAGTTAACTGACATGCCAGCTCCGGACCTCAATCAAACTGATTAAAAGATTATGTTTTCATCATATGAATATCAGGCATTAATGATATGTGCCATAATGACCATTAGAGGGGTTACGGAGGACCTAATGTCCAAAATACGCGTGAAAATTAAGAAATAGCCAATCTTGAATAATGAAATGGATATTTTGAAAAATGGAATGGACTGGTGCGACCCTTTAATCCCTAATTATAGATATACATTATACTTCATTCGAAAGCTTATGAAGAGATGAACAAAAGGTATATAGTCGATATTTTCAGCAACGCATATTAGAGGAGTAACGAAGGGAGTAAACATCGGAATACGCTTGAACATTAAGAAATAGCTTATTTTGAATAACGGAATGGACTGCTGCAAGCCGTTAGCCCCTTTTCAAGGAAAAATTAATACAACAAATTAAAGCTTATTGATAGAGGAATAAAATGAGTATTAATGATATGTGCCGTAATGACCATTAGAGGAGTTACGGAGGACCTAATGTCCAAAATACGCGTGCAAATTAGGAAATAGCCAATCTTGAATTATGAAATGGATATTTTGAATAATGGAATGGACTTTACGAGACTTTAGTCCCTAATCATAAATATACATTATACTACATTCGAAAGCTTATTTAGAGATGAACAAAAGGTATATAGTCGATATGTTCAGCAACGCATATAAGAGGAGTAACGAAGGAATTAAACATCAAAATACGCTTGAACATTAAGAAATAGCTTATTTTGAATAACGGAATGGACTGCTGTAAGCCGTTAGCACCTTATTTTGGCAAAATTAATACACGGAATTGAAGCCTATAGATAGAGGAATAAATTTAGTTTAAACGATATGTGCCGTACTGACCATTAGAGTGGTACGGAGTACCTAAATGCCAAAATACGCGTGAAAATGTAGAAATCGCCAATTTTGAATAATGAAATGGATATTTTGAATAATGGAATGGACTGTTGCGAGACTTTAGCCCCTAATTATAGAAATACCTTCAACCACAATTGAAAGCTTATTAAGAGAGAAACAAAATATATATAGTTGATAAGTTCCGCAACGCATATTAGAAGAGTAACGAAGGACCTAAACATCGAAATACGCTTGAACATAAAAAAATAGTTTATTTTGAATAATGGAAAGGACTGGTGCAAGTCATTAGCCCTTAATCAAGGCAAAATTAATACACGAAATTAAAGCTTATTGATAGAGGAATCAATTGATAAAATTTAGAAGGGAAATGGGAAATGTGTCAAAGCGACAACAACCCGACCATAGAGCAGACAACAGCCGAAATCCACCAATGGGTCTTCATTGGAGTGGGAAACTCCCTTACCCGTAGGCGTCCTCCAGCTGGCCCCTTTAAACATATGTATACTAGTACAGTGATAATGGACGTCATACAAAACTCCGAATTATACACAAGAAACTAAAATAAAAAATCATACAAGACTAACAAAGGCCAGAGGCTCCTGACTTGAGACGGGCGCAAAATTGCGGCGGGGTTAAACATGTTTATGAGATCTCAAACTTCCCCCTATACCTCTAGCCAATGTAGAAAGTTAACTCATAAAAATACGCACATTAAAATTCAGTTCAAGAGAAGTCCGAGTCCGATGTCAGAAGATGAAACAAAAGAAAATAAATAAAATGACAATAATACATAATTAACAGCAGACTACTAGCAGTTAACTTACATGCCAGCTCCGCACCTCAATTAAACTGATAAAAAGATTATGTTTTCATCATATAAATATCAGGCATTAATGATATGTGTCGTAATGACCATTAGAGGGGTTACGGAGGACCTAATGTCCAAAATACTCGTGAAAATTAAAAAATAGCCAATCTTGAATAATGAAATGGATATTTTGAATAATGGAATGGACTGGTGCGACCATTTAGTCCCTTCTTATAGATATACATTATACTTCATTCGAAAGCTTATTAAGAGATGAACAAAAGGTATATAGTCGATATTTTCAGCAACGCATATTAGAGGAGTAACGAAGGAACTAAACATCGGAATACGCTTGAACATTAAGAAATAGCTTATTTTGAATAACGGTATGGACTGCTGAAAGCCGTTAGCCCCTAATCTTGGCAAAATTAATACACGGAATTAAAGCTTATTGATAGAGGAATTAATTTAGTTTAAAGATAGATAGATAGATAGTTTATTCTTATAAAACCATGCAAGTACAAAGGTTACAGAGAAGTTAAAAAAATAGTATACATAAAAATAAAAAATGCATTAAAAATGCATAAAATTCAAAATTTCGGATGAGATAACATATAAAAGAATATATATATAGACTTGTATATATATAACGATATGTGCCGTACTGACCATTAGAGTGGTTACGGAGTACCTAAATGCCAAAATACGCGTGAAAATGTAGAAATAGCCAATTTTGAATAATGAAATGGATATTTTGAATAATGGAATGGACTGTTGCGAGACTTTAGCCCTTTATTATAGAAATACCTTCAATCACAATCGAAAGCTTATTAAGAGAGAAACAAAATATATATAGTTGATAAGTTCCGCAACGCATATTAGAAGAGTAACGAAGGACCTAAACATCGAAATACGCTTGAACATAAAAAAAATAGTTTATTTTGAATAATGGAAAGGACTGCTGCAAGTCATTAGCCCTTAATCAAGGCAAAGTTAATACACGAAATTAAAGCTTATTGATAGAGGAATCAATTGATAAAATTTAGAAGGGAAATGGGAAATGTGTCAAAGCGACAACAACCAAACCATAGAGCAGACAACAGCCGAAATCCACCAATGGGTCTTCATTGGAGCGAGAAACTCCCTTACCCGTAGGCGTCCTCCAGCTAGCCCCTTTAAACATATGTATACTAGTACAGTGATAATGGACGTCATACAAAACTCCGAATTATACACAAGAAACTAAAACAAAAATCATACAAGACTAACAAAGGCCAGAGGCTCCTGACTTGAGACAGGCGCAAAATTGCGGCGGGGTTAAACATGTTTATGAGATCTCAACCCTCCCCCTATACCTCTAGCCAATGTAGAAAAGTTAACGCATAAAAATACGCACATTAAAATTCAGTTCAAGAGAAGTCCGAGTCCGATGTCATAAGATGAAACAAAAGAAAATAAATAAAATGACAATAATACATAAATAACAGCAGACTACTAGCAGTTAACTGACATGTCAGCTCCGCACCTCAATTAAACTGATAAAAAGATTATGTTTTCATCATATAAATATCAGGCATTAATGATATGTGTCGTAATGACCATTAGAGGGATTACGGAGGACCTAATGTCCAAAATACGCGTGAAAATTAAGAAATAGCCAATCTTGAATAATGAAATGGATATTTTGAATAATGGAATGGACTGGTGCGACCATTTAGTCCCTACTTATAGATATACATTATACTTCATTCGAAAGCTTATTAAGAGATGAACAAAAGGTATATAGTCGATATTTTCAGCAACGCATATTAGAGGAGTAACGAAGGAACTAAACATCGAAATACGCTTGAACATGAAGAAATAGCTTATTTTGAATAACGGTATGGACTGCTGAAAACCGTTAGCCCCTAATCTTGGCAAAATTAATACACGGAATTAAAGCTTATTGATAGAGGAATTAATTTAGTTTAAACGATATGTGCCGTACTGACCATTAGAGTGGTTACGGAGTACCTAAATGCCAAAATACGCGTGAAAATGTAGAAATCGCCAATTTTGAATAATGAAATTGATATTTTGAATAATGGAATTAATGGACTGTTGCAAGACTTAGGCCCTAATTATAGAAATACCTTCAACCACAATCGAAAGCTTATTAAGAGAGAAACAAAACATATATAGTTGATAAGTTCCGCAACGCATATTAGAAGAGTAACGAAGGACCTAAACATCGAAATACGCTTGAACATAAAAAAATAGTTTATTTTGAATAATGGAAAGGACTGCTGCAAGTCATTAGCCCTTAATCAAGGCAAAATTAATACACGAAATTAATGCTTTTGATAGAGGAATCAATTGATAAAATTTAGAAGGGAAATGGGAAATGTGTCAAAGCGACAACAACCCGACCATAGAGCAGACAA